>NW_023604295.1:71120300-71354313 GCF_014898055.3 Talpa occidentalis | reverse complement strand
AGAATTGAGGGGCGGAGCAACATGGCGGCGAGGAGACGCTGCGAGTAAGATCTCCAATAAAAAAAAGTTAATAGGGAGGAAAAGCGGCAGGTCCCAGTGAGAACTGGGACACGGAAGATAAACGGGTGACTCCAGCAAACTACCCGAAGAAGAAAGTGGCCATAAAAGAGGACTAGAAGGGAGGGAAGCGCAGAACCCTGCTCCCCTCCCCCGCCCACAGAGGCGGCACTCTCCGACCGGCAGAGAGGAGGGAAACAACAAACCAAAACGGCCAACAAGAACAAACGACGCAGCAAGCGGGACTGTGCGTGGAAAGGAACTATTGCAGCCACCCACACCCGTGAACGGGAGCTGAGGCGAACCCTGCAGGATCCGCCGCCGGCGCTGAGCGAACGGCTCCGGGCGCCATTAGAGAAGAACAAGACCCGGGAGACGCGCACACAGCCCGGGCTGCCGGTAAGCTTGCGCGGAAAAGTGGCGCGCTCGGCGCGCTTGAAAAGCAAGTGCAGACCAGGATCGCAGCTGCCCAGGTCCCGCGCCTGCCGACCTAGGCTTGCGGGGAGACGACCTAGGCTTGCGGGGAGACGCGCGGAGGTCCTCACTGAGGTGAAGGTCCCTCCCTGAGTGAGCAGGAACCAGGCGCCCAGGCACGGGAGCGGTGCAAAAGGCGCCATTCCCGCGCCACTGAACTGGGCTACAGCCGCGTCCTGGAACTGAGGGCTTTTAAACTGAGACCCGGGGCACGAAAATTCGGGGCGTGGTTCTCCACGACGGGTGGGCACAAGGCAGACACAGCACCCCAAAGCTGTTGAGGTGTACCCTACCATTCCCGCTCTGTTCCCTGTCCCACGGGGTGGGGGGAGGCGAAAAACAGCCCCCCAGGACAATAGGAGAGATCTCTGGCGCCACCTAGCGACCAGGAAAAAAAAGTCACTAACACCCCATAGAACAGGAAATTTCTTAAGACTGCTTGAAAAGGGCAGAAGGCTTCTGTAGGACCCAGTGGCCAGCCAGGAAGTTATTCCACGCCAGGCCCTTCCGACCAGCAGTCTGAGCCCACAGAGGGAGCAGGCACCCACGTCCGGGGCAGACCGGGTGCGCAGAAGAGTGTGCCTGAAACCGGAGGCACAGGGACTGCATCCCGCTTCGCCATTTGAGAACAGGGACATTTCTTCAGTAAAAACTGCCTAAAACCAGCAGAAAGCTCCCCCAGAAGACAGAGATGGCTCCTGGAAGAGCCAGAGGGGAGCGGAGAAGTTCACCCAAGATGT
Organism: Talpa occidentalis; assembly: GCF_014898055.3. NCBI lineage: Eukaryota > Metazoa > Chordata > Mammalia > Eulipotyphla > Talpidae > Talpa > Talpa occidentalis. The sequence continues at coordinate 71,353,042 of NW_023604295.1, read as the reverse complement.
CAGTCAGTCCGAGCAACACAGTGTCCCAACGCATATGACAAATTAGAAAACAGACAGTAGGGAGTAGAAGAACCACACGCAACCTAACAACTCCTCAGGAAAGAAGCACACCACAAAAAGAAAACCACTCCCCAGATTGCAATGACAGCAACTTGGAAGACTTCTGAGCCTTCCAGAAAGAGAATTTAAAATTGCCATGATTAAAAAAGTGATAGATCAGAAGAAGGAAATTGAGTCCCTAAAGAGGGAAGTAAAAGAAATGCAGGAGATCAAAGAATTAATGGAGGAACTAAAGAACTCCGGGAAAAGCAAGGAAAGCAGAATAGATGAAATGGAAGAACGAATAAGTTCTCTTGAAGACACAGAAATAAAAAGAACCAAAACAGAAAAGGAAAGAGAAGTACGAAGGAAAAAGAATGAAGAAAGACTTCGGGAACTATCTGACTCCATGAGGAAAGGAAATATAAGAGTTATAGGAATCCCAGAAGGAGAGGAGAGAGATGTAGGAACAGAGAAAATATTCCAGGAGATAATTGAAGAGAACTTCCCAAATGCGAAGAAGGAGCTGAAAATTGATATACAAGAAGCAAGAAGAACACCAAACTTCCACGACGAAAGGAAAAACACAGCAAGACACATAATAGTAAAGCTCCCAAGAATCCAGGACAAGGAAAAATAATGAAGCTGACAAGAGGGAAGAAACAGATAACATTCAAAGGAAAACCAATCAGGCTGACATCAGACTTCTCTGAAGAAACACTACGGGCAAGGAGAGAGTGGAGGACATAGTCAACAGACTCCAAGAAAACAGATGCCAACCAAGAATACTCTATCCCGCAAAGCTCTCTTTCCTCCATGAAGAAAGAATATGGACCTTCCCAGACAAAGAGAAACTCCGGAATTTCATTGCGACTAAACCCCCACTCCAAAAAATACTACAAGGAATCCTAAAGCCAGAAGCTCAGAGGGAAGAATAACAATGAAAGAAGACCAAAAAAAAAAAAAAGTTATTAAAAGAATAAATAAATAAAATCAAAGGAAAGACAAACATAATGGCAAATACAGATGCTAACATATCAATATTAACTCTAAATGTAAATGGACTAAACTCTTCAATAAAAAGACACAGAGTTGCAGCCTGGATTAAGAAACAAAACCCAACCTTTTGCTGTCTCCAGGAAACACATTTAGCTACAAAAGATAAAAATAGGCTCAAAGTCAAAGGATGGAAAACAATCCTACAAGCAAATGGGCCAAAAAAGAAAGCAGGAACAGCTATACTTATATCAGATAAAACAGACTTCAAACTCAAAAAAATAAAAAGAGACCCCAATGGTCACTACATTATGATTAAGGGGACAATACTTCAAGAAGAAATAACACTCATTAACATATACTCACCAAACGAAAGAGCACCAAAATATATCAGACAACTGTTGTCCTCTCTGAAAACAGACATCAGAGAAAAACAGATACGTAGTGGGAGACTTCAACACACCACTATCAACAATGGATAGATCAACAAGACAAAAAATAAGTAAAGAAACTAAAGCTCTAAATAAGGACCTAGAGCATTTGGGCTTAACAGACATCTATAGAACACTAAACCCCAAAAAAACGGAGTACACATTTTTCTCAAGCGCACACGGATCATTCTCCAGGATCGATCACATACTGGGGCACAAGACAAACATCAACAGATACACCAAGATTGAAATCATACCAACCATCTTTCTGACCACGAAGGCATCAAACTAGAAATAAATCATAAAAAGAAGGCAAGGAACTATCCTACCTCATGGAGATTAAAAGCCACACTACTGGAAGACCACTGGACTAACGAGGAGATCAAAGAAGAAATTAAAAAATTCTTTGAATTGACTGACAAGGAGGACACCAATTTCCTAAATGTATGGGATGCAGCAAAAGCAGTAATAAGAGGAAAATATATAGCAATAGAAGCTCACATCAAAAAACAAGAAAGAACTCAAAGAAACAACCTAATCTCGAAGCTCAAAGATCTAGAAAAAGAACAACAAAAAAACCCCAAAACCAGTAGAAGAAAAGAAATAATAAAAACCAAAGCAGAAATAAATGAAATTGAAACTAAAAAAACAATCCAAAAGATCAATGAAACCAAGAGCTGGTTCTTTGAAAAAATAAATAAAATAGACAAACCCCTAGCCAGGCTCACAAAGGAAAAAAGGGAGAAAGCACAAATACACAGGATCATAAATGAAAGAGGAGAAATCACAACGGACACAGCAGAAATCAAAAGAATAATCAGTAACTACTATGAACAGTTATATGGAAACAAGTTCAACAATCTAGAGGAGATGGACAAATTCCTACAACTCTACAATCACCCAAAGCTAGATAAAGAAGAAATAGAACACCTAAACAGACCAATTACAAGCAGCGAAATTGAAATGGTAATCAAAAACCTCCCCAAAAACAAAAGCCCAGGGCCTGATGGATTTACAAATGAATTCTACCAAACATTCAGAGACGAATTAGTGCCTATCCTTCACAAACTCTTCCAAAAAATTGAGAAGGAAGGGACAATACCAAACACGTTCTATGAAGCCAATATTACACTAATACCAAAACCGAATAAGGACAACACAAAAAAGGAAAACTACAGGCCAATCTCCCTAATGAACACTGATGCAAAAATCCTCAATAAAATTTTAGCTATCAGAATCCAACAATGTATCCATAAGATAATTCACCACGACCAAGTTGGATTCATTCCAGGGGCACAAGGATGGTTTAACATCCGAAAATCAATCAACGTTATCCAACACATCAACAAAAAGAAATATAAAAACCATATGATAATATCAATAGATGCTGAGAAAGCTTTCGACAAAGTGCAACACCCATTCATGATAAAAGCCCTTGAAATTCTTGGGATACAAGGAACATACCTCAACATCATAAAGGCCATCTATGACAAGCCAACAGCCAGTATCATTCTCAATGGTGAAAAGCTGAAAGCAATTCCATTAAGATCTGGAACAAGACAAGGATGTCCACTCTCACCACTGCTTTTCAATATAATACTGGAAGTCCTAGCCAGAGCAATAAGACAAGAGAAAGACATCCAAGGAATCCAAATAGGAAAAGAAGAAGTCAAACTATCACTATTTGCAGATGATATGATAATATACATAGAGAACCCCAAAATCTCCACAGAAAAACTAATTCAACTCATCAATCAATTCAGTAAAGTGGCAGGATACAAAATCAACACGCAAAAGTCAGTGGCCTTCCTATACACAAACAATAAATCTGAAGAAGAAGAAATCAAAAAAACCACCCCTTTTATTATTGAAACAAAAAAAATCAAATATTTGGGAATAAATCTAACAAAAGAGGTAAAGGACCTATACAAAGAAAACTATAAAACACTGTTAAAAGAAATAGAAGAAGACACAAAGAAATGGAAAGACATCCCCTGCTCATGGATTGGAAGAATAAACATTATTAAAATGGCCATCCTACCAAAAGCAATATACAGATTCAATGCTATTCCAATCAAAATCTCAATGGCATTCTTCAAAGAAATAGAACAATTATTGATGAAATTCATATGGAATCACCAAAAACCCCGAATAGCCAAAGCTCTACTGAAAAAAAAAGAAGGAAATGGAGGCATCACACTCCCAGACTTCAAACTCTACTACAAAGCCATAATCATCAAAACTGCATGGTATTGGAACAAGAACAGACATACAGACCAATGGAATCGAATAGAAAATCCAGAAATAAACCCACAGATTTATGGTCAACTAATCTTTGACAAAGGAGCAAAGACTATGCATTGGAGCAAAGAAAGTTTGTTCAATAAATGGTGCTGGGAAAACTGGGTCGCTACATGCAAAAGAATGAAGCTTGACCACTACCTCACACCATACACAAAAATCAACTCAAAATGGATTAAAGAACTAGACATAAGACCTGAAACCATAAAATACATAGAAGGAAATATAGGCGAAACACTACGGGATTTGCACATCAAAGACATCTTTACAGACACATCACCCAAAGCAGTGATAGTGAAGACAAAGATAAACAGCTGGGACTACATCAAATTAAAGAGCTTCTGCACAGCAAAAGAGACATTAACAAAAACAAAGAGAAACCCCACCAACTGGGAGAACATTTTTGCACCCAACACTAATGATAAAGGACTGATCACAAAAATCTGCAAAGAGCTGATGAGACTCAGCAACAACAAAGAAAATAATCCAGTCAAAAAATGGGCAGAAGAGCTAAAAAGAAACTTCTCTGAAGAGGAAATGCAAATGGCCAACAGGCATATGAAAAAATGTTCAACATCACTTGTAATCAGGGAAATGCAAATCAAAACTACCATGAGATACCATCTCACACCAGTGAGAATGGCACATATTAAAAAAACTAGCAACAACAAATGTTGGCGAGGGTGTGGAGAAAAAGGAACTCTTCTGCACTGTTGGTGGGAGTGCAAACTGGTCCAACCACTATGGAGAGCTGTGTGGAGATTTCTGGACCTACTAAACATAGAGCTTCCATATGATCCAGCAATTCCACTCCTAGGTATTTACCCAAAGGACACAGAAACATCAATTCCAAAGAGCACCTGCACCCCTATGTTTATAGCAGCGCTGTTTACAATAGCTAAGCTTTGGAAACAACCCAAATGCCCAAAAATAGATGACTGGATCAAGAAGATGTGGTACATATATACCATGGAATATTACTCAGCATTCAAAAAAGATAAACACATGCAATTTGCAGCAACATGGATGGTGCTGGAAGGGATCATGCTCAGCGAAATAAGCCAAAAAGAAAAAGAAAAATACCGGATGGTCTCACTCATAGCAGGAATCTAGAAAACTTAAATAAGGGACCAGGAAAATGAATATAAGAAAGTGAAAATCAAAATCAACAAAAAACTATGAACCAGAGACACTTTTTGGGGGGTGGGGGGCGGGAGGGGAAGGATTGGGGTCAGAATGGGGCGTTTGCAATTGTATGGGGGAATATAAAAATAAAATTTAATATTAAAAAAAAAAAAAGAATTGAGGTATGAGTAAATTAGGAAGAGTTCATTTCCCCCTACGTTACTTTGGTTCTCAATATATAGTGGGAAAAATATGTTCAAACAGTTATAATAATAACAGTCTTATTATATACAAATTTAAAAATGGGCCAAAATAATTCTGTTATTTCAAAAGGTACTTTTTCTGGTAAAAACATTTTGAAGCAATCTTGCACTGTTCTTCTTTTTTCTTTCTCTTCTCCTATATAACTCTTATCTTTGACTACTCTGTAACTTATTAATTTATTATGTTCATTTTATTATCTGCCTCTCCTGCTATGTTATGAAGCTTGTAAGGTCAGGCAGAGATTTTCATTTGTTTTTTTCTTCCTGAATCTTATCCTACCTGGAGCATAGTTGACAGACAGGAGAAATTCAGTACATATTTGTGAAAGAAAGCAGGACAGCAGAAAGGGAAGAATGATGGTGAGTATTTGAAAGAATTATTAAGGTGAATCCATAAGGATATAAGATATAACAAAACAGTGAGACACACCAACAAAATTAGTAGAATCCTTGCACTAGGGCTACAATTTCCCTCAGCAATGACCCCTGGCTGAGAATAGGTAGAAGCTGAAATCCAGTTCATGCCCCACTTACCAAGACTGAACCTTTGATTTGTCTCCACCCAGAGGCAGAATCTCTTGGTAATTAACACAGAAATCTAGTGTTGGCCAGTATAGTTTTTGCATCCAATGACACATTTATGTCAATAATACTGCCTCTTTAAATGGGTCATGCATGTATTCTTGTCCTTTTACACATCTGCATTGTCATTAAAAAAAAAGAAAAATCCATTGCTCGGGTAGCCTGCCTATAAAAGAGGATGAAAGACATGTGGAGAACTGTCCCACTGAACTGTAACTGCCAGCTAATGATGCAAATGAGCTCTCGCAGCTGCAGAATCAACACCCAAATAACCAAAATATAGCCAACCTTCAGATTCAGAAGAATCACCTTTCTTATTTCAAGTCCCTGAATTTTGGGTTTGTTGTACAGTATTTTGGGGACAATAGGCAACTAAGCAAGGCTAACTTTACCTCTTTTGTGAACCCCAAAACAATAGTTATATATAATTCATAAGACATAAGCAAGTGTAAATCTCAATAGCAAGGCAAGAAATTTTGATGTGCTTTATCATATTTTACATAATGTTAATAGATGTGTCTGCAACATTTTTCTTAACATGATTTATATGTGTGCAATTATGTTCTAACTCATGACAAGCTAGCAAAGATATTATAACTCCTCTACATGAATAATTATGTACAAATTGGGATAAAGGATTCCCTTTATATGTCTTCTTCTTGTCTTCTTGAAAATAGTCTTCAACTTTTCATTAGACATTTTTTAAACCTCTATAACAATTATATCTGTTTCATGCTTCATCCCTTATTGTCATTTCAAGGTACAGTCATAAAGTCAGAGATTCCTAAGAAAATACTTACATAGAATTGACTTAATCAGAGGCCAATTATCCTCTTCTAGACTAGTCTTTTGTTTTAATTTCCTCTCTAGTTCTCTCTCCATTTAAATGTTTCTTGGACCATTAATGATCTCATTAGCATCTCTAGTAAAAAAGTATGGTAAATGTGGTTGAGATTTTGGGAAATGATGGAGCTTTGAAGTAACTAAACTCGTGATACTCTTACTTTCCACCTTACGACAAGTAGCTGAGTTTATTGCATTTTATAGATAAACTTAGACTGAGAAAGGCTTTGATTATTATGGTATTGTTTCAGATTAAGGTATCAATTAGTCAACTCTTAAGGTATCAAAAGTCAACTCTTTTCATTATACTACAGACAGATTATAGCACTGTTGGTCTTTTCTAATAATTCCCTTTGATACACTCTTACCCTCAAGGTTATAAGTTATTATAATCTTTTAATTCTGTGATGCTGGACTGGTTGCAGCAAACTAGTTTTCCTTTGCTGGCTATTTTCCTGTTAGTTCTACCAGTGGAGGGCACTAAAGGAAACTGAAAGGTTGTTGGAAGAGAAAGCACTTAACTTCTATCAGCTTCATCTCAGCAGTAGCTTCTGATCTCTGAAATAGATGTTGGTTTCAGTTTCTTGCTTTCTCCCACATTCTTAGAACCAAACTTATGGCATTTCTTTGGAGAAACTCATAATAGTCTCTCATCCAAGTTGGCAGGGCACCTCATTTGAACTCTTGAGATTCCAGCTATAGTCAGAGGCTGTTGCACCTCAGAGATCTGAGTCCAGCTTCTCAAGGTTTTTTCTTTCTTTCTTTCTTGTGTTCCTATAACCTCAACCTCCTTTTATACTCCTTTCATTTTAAAGGTGATTGATGCTTCCCTCAGTTACTAGCTCTGTGTTAGCCCAGTGTTCCCATTTGCTTTTTCAGTCTTACAATATCTCTTGATAATTCCTATATTATATTCTCTCTGTTGAATAAGTAATGTGGTTTCCATTTGCTGGCTGTACTCTGATGATACAGTACTAAAGTCAGGTGTCAAACACTTTGACTTTTGGCTAGCTTTATTGCCTTTTCTCCCAAACTTATAGTTGACCTTAGAAATCCTTGTTCTATATATAGTGTTGGGGAATTTCTTTGCTCCAATATACTAAACACTAGGCATCTATTTTACATCATTTGTACCTAATACATTCTGGTATATATTGGCTTAGCCATATTAAGTGGTTCATTTGCACTATTCCCCTATTCAGACTCTGAGATCTAATTGTCATGCTCTCTGCATCCTTTTAAATTGACTCTCTTCCACATGTTGTCATTATTTGGCTCATTTCTATCCTCAGGGAACAATGTAGTGTCCTCATCCTCATCAGCCACTTGATGAGACTGAACAGTGTCAATGTCAGCCTGACTCTCACTTGAGTTTTCATTATCTGCCTCGGAGTTGGCAAAATTTCCTCCCATGAGGATTGAATTGGGGTTTTCACATTAGGTCTATTAGTTTTAAATAAAGGGTGGCCCTGCCAGTTCTAGTCTAGTTCCCTTATGCTTCCTTTTCTCACAGAATTGCACCAGTCATTATTAACTTATGAAATGGTGTTGTGTAATAAAGTCTGCTATTAGTGCTGAGAAAATGGTTCAGAAGTAATCTCTGAGTCTTCATTCAGCATCCACTGTGTTGTTTTACAAAATCTCAGATTTCTTTTCCTGAGTGAAGGAAGTCCTAAGGCTAATCATTTCTTCACACTTATATTGTGTGTTCTGTGTGATTTCCAAGCCACACAACATACTGTAGTTTGGTATGACCACAATATTCAAAGATGAAGCTTTTGTTTTGGCCAAAATAGCTAGATGAATGATGATTTGTGTATTTCCAGAGAAATTTCCCCAAAGCATCAGCCTCACAGTATCTATGTCAAATATTTATGTACTTTTGCCATTTATTTTCCATGTATAAAGTACTTGTGGCAGTTTCTGAAGAGAAATATGTGTTGTTACATGATATTTTTAATGCTTACCCACAAACTCTTCGGAAAAGCCAGCAAAATAAATAACTGAAGTGATTTGGAACAGAACTGATAGGAACACTTAGGAAACTTTCAAAGTGAATTTCTAAAAATAATATCTAGACATAGTTTTCTTCCTTTTCTTTTATCAGCTACATTTAAAGGAATCTGACTTTCAAACCTGTTGTCATGTATGATTGAATATTAACTTCATGGAAGATAACATTGAAAAATATGGGGAGGAAGTAGGGAAAGTCTCTGAGGTATTTAGTTTACTCATTTTAAATATGGAAGGTGTCCTTTCTATGCATTTCCCCAGGGAAATTTAGTGATTAATGGTTGATAATCAGATATAAATTTAAAAATTTATAGGGAAAAGTTTAGATGGGCAGTGAGTATGAGAAGAAAACAGGTTAAAGGTGAAATTCTAAAAACCAGAAGTTATAATGAAGAGTAGTTTAAAATAAAGTACTATTTGCGATGACTGTTTTTGAAACTATTAGGAAGATATGTCATCCATTTCCCCTGCCTTGTATTTCTTGTTTACTACTCAGAGGAAAAATCTTAATATATGGTTCATCAGTGTAAGAGTAATGGGTAATTTATAGAATTTTCTACTACCTCAAATAGTGGCAGCATTTCTAGAAGAAAATGGTCACACAGTCAGTGCAAGGATTTGTGGTGACCCAGATAAGACAGCACTTCACTTTTCCGTGTCTGGAGGCTTTATCTAGGTCAAAAGAAGGTATTTTGTTTTTACCTCAGACAACTTGGGCCAGCTGGACTTTATCCAAGAAGATAATTCTTACAAATTCTGGGAAAGCAAGAAGCAAAAGCTCCTTTCTCACTCTATGGTATATTATATCATTTTTTCTTAAAATTTCTTTGTCCATTTGACATATATAATAATAATTAAACAGATCTTCATTTGAAAGAGTTCAAATAGTAGTCTTGAATATTGAGTCAAAAGTTGTTGCTCCTACAGATCACTAAGCAACTCTTTTTAAGAAGGGTTGACATCATCTCTTACTCCTTAGTGGTGGTGAGCCATTTAGCCAATGTATAAAACATTATTGAGATTCGTGAAAAGATTAAAAATTGAATTATCAAACAATTAAATTGTTCCACTTATTGGTATTTATCAGAGGGAAAATAAAAGACTAACTTGAAAGGCTACTTTCATCACCATGTTCATTGCAGCATTTACAGTAGCCAATATATGGAAACAATGAAATAATTCTCATTCATAATAAAGAAAGAAATCCTGCTATTTCCAACATTGATAGAATTTTAGGATTTTATGCTAAGTGAAATAAGTCAGACAGAGAAAGACAAATGCCATATGAAGATTCCACTTATGTGTGAAATCTAAAAACCTAACAACCTCCCTGATTTATAGAGACAGAGGGCAGATTAAAAGTTCTTATCACAAGGAAAAAAAAATTCTAACTTTGTGGTGAAGCATGTCGATTAGACTTATTTTAGTGATCATTTAGCAATACATACATACATTGAATCAGTATGTCATATGCCTGAAATAAATATATTATCATACATCAATTATGTATAAAAATATTTACTATTAATTTTTATTCCTGGCCCTGGCTTGTTAATTTAAGTGACTCCTCAGTTTCTTTGTTAACCTACATCCCTTAGGTGCTGTATATTGAATAGTGTCCTTTAAATACAATCTAAATGAATTTAAAATAATTACCAAGACAGTAACCTATGATGAAAGCCTCTAGATTTAGGTAAATTAAATATAATACAGATTAAAAGATTGAAAATAAATTGGTGGCAAATGAAATTATAGTATTAAGTTTCTACAACACATTGCAGTAGCATAGCCATAATAGTGATTTCATTTTAGAAAATAATCCAGAAGGTAGGAACAGACTGTATAATTCTTTTGAATTATGCCCAGTACATAGTTACTCTATTTGAATGCTTCCTTTATGGGAAAGCTTTCTTTATGGCTACTTCTATTTGTCCATGTTTATTTAGGAGAAACACCGTTGGAGGCTATTTTAATGGAAAAGAAATTAAAGATTACTTTGATAGCTTTAGTACTACTAAGAACAAATTTTGCATGTGGCTGCTAAGCAAAGCAAAGGTGGTAATGTGGGAATTATTTGACAGTGGTTGTGGGAGACCTTTGGGCTATGACTCAGGAGACCTAATGCTTAGTCCCTGCTATGTCACAAATTTACTGTGTGAATTTTCATGGTGAAAGTTTGGGGGGGCAAATTGCCTTCAAGGTTCAGTTCATTCTTGTCGATCTTTTCTCTAAAGCATGCTATACTTATCAGCTGATTTCCCCTCTTTAACTCCACAGACTTGTTGATTCCCTGGAATGTGATCTTTACTGCATGGCACTCTGTAATGTAGACTAGCTCTGCTATTGCTATTATGGACACAGGGAGGGTGTCCTCAGGCTTCTCCTATAGTGATTGGCTGGGAGCCTGGGACCATAAAATGGCTCCTACCTCTGTTTCTACAAAGCTGCTGGGCTGTTTCTGCTTTGCAGCTGCTTGACTTGAATGCCAAATTCTACTACAAGTGCTGACTGACCACCTGGCCAGGGCCATGCAGCCAGCTGCCACTTACAGCTTGGAGCTAAAATATAAGCATTCTGATGCCTAACCTCAGCCTCATTTGAACTCATTTCTGTTCCTAGTTCTTTTTCCTCAGTAAGAGTTAATTCAGGGTTGATTCTCTGTCCGTTCCTTCTTTTCTCATCTGCTTCTTCCTTCCTTTCCTTCCTGTATAATATTCATAAAGTGCCTATTAAGAGATATGCATCGTATGAGGAAAGAGTAGATTCTATTATGTATATCTATGCAAGTATGTGGGCTTGATATTTTATATGCATGGGGAAATGAAATAAATTCTCACAAACAAACAAAAAAGAAAAATGGAAAGATACCAAATTCCGTTCTTCCTCTACTCCTGTAGCTAACAAAATTTCATTTTCCCATCTTTCTTGGAAGTCACCTGCTCCCAAATGCTGCTTGGTGCATTTAAATGTTCAGAAATCCCAACTGACAGTTGCTGGCTGACTCTGTTTCTGACATAGTCATATCTCTTCCAGGGGATGTTTTTGTTATGGTGTGAAGGCAGCACCGTGCATCCAACAGTTAACCTAATATATTTCTGTTATTCTCTTGGGTGCCTTTTTGCAGCTAAAAACTATTCCATGTTGTTTCTTAATGAGAATTTTGGTCAAACACTGAGTGGTAGTAGCAGGTCAATCCTCAGTTTTAACCCCCCAGCATTTCCTCTTTGCTTTTAAAAGCTCATTGGACGGAAGCCAAGGTAGCAGTTAGAATTGAGAGGAACCCAGGGGGAGAGGTTTATGAATGCATGGTGAGCTCATATTATCAGTTCCTATTTTGGTGTTTCAAATTCTTCCCTGGGGTTTGTATCTTGATAATTAAAAGAAAATATTGCTTCCTAAAAACTGCAACTTCTTTTCAAAGTAAAGAGTTAAGAATATACTCAATTTATGGAAGCTAGATGAACTTTTTACTTTCTCTTCCTCTCTCTCTCTTTTGTTATTTCTGCATGTAATAAAGCTGATCCATAGAAATGAAAACTATTAATTCTGGAAAATTGATTGTATCATCTGACCTATTTTTTTCTATAATTAGGCAACATACCTTTCATATTATTGTCATCTACTTTGCCTTGAACTGATCTTGGCTTTGAGATCTCAGATCATATACTCCTCTAAATCTTTGAATATATGTTGGGGCTGAAGCCAAGACCTTTATAAAATGTGAAATAGATGTATTTTGACAGATGAAAGTGTACCCTGAAATGCTTATCACTATATATCTCCAATAAGAATAAACAAACTTGCAAATATGTTTTGTGCTTGTTGCAAGACATTCATGTGCTTTATAATAAGGTAATATATTCAGATGATCTTTTTTTCATACTTTAAATCCTCATCCTCATAGGCACATTGACCGGAATGTTTGGGCCCACTGGGGAAGAACAAAGGTCTTAGATAGAAGATTCCAACATTTTTTTCTTTCTAAAGTGTTGCTGGGAAAAGAAACAAACATATATACTTAGACTCCATGGCCTCATTTATCTTAATAAAAGAACATTACCAAAGTCATATATGCTGCTTTGTGACATAATGGGTAAGGGTCTGACATGCCCATACAAACAGGGGCATCAAGGGGCTACTTCAAATTTTTGATTTCTTGCCAAATAGTGAATAATCTTATAATCAAATGTGCAGCAATAACAGGCCCAGCTGGGAGGATTAAGGACTAAGTATCTATTGGGCGGCTTGATCTCTTTGTTCTTTAGGTTTAGAGTAGGATAAATGAAAAGGGGGAGGCCAAGAGGGAGTGGTTTAATATAGAATAAATTCTCTAAAAGGGATCAGTGAAAGCAGGATTATCGATGAGTTGAAGAGTGAGCTCACTGACTTTTTATTTTTAAACTAAGACAGGATAGAGGTATGGGGATAAAGTAGGAAATCAGATAAGAAAAACAAAGGATGCAGGCATATTGGCCTTAAGTAGTCTTTTTCTGTTTCTGAGATTTCTTATGTTCTTGTGCTCTAAGCCAAGATCAATTGAGATTAATCAGTTATATAGAAAGCATTGTGATCACATTGTAGGCTTTTAAAGTTTAAATTTGTTTATTGAGCACAATTTGGTTAGCATCAGGTGCTGAAGTTATATAGACACCAACACTAGCATAGAAATTACTTTATTTAGCTCCCAGTTGTAAGTTTCTATAGCAACTGGGTCCTATACCACCAGAAAGCTGAGAGTGTAGAGCTCAAATGAGTTAGTCAGTGATGGCAATATCATATTTGGTGGGCACTTGTTTCCTTTTTCCATTTTTTTTCTCTGTTTTGTGAGAAGTTTCTTCAATGTGACCCTATCTGCTTAGTCATACTTTTAATTACACCGTTTGCTCTGAAACTTCTACCCTCTACAACAATATAAAGTGTCTATTTCAGTTGTGTTTTGATTTCCATTGACTAATTAGTTTGTTGATGCAGAGATGGTGAATGTTCTCTGCTTTAAATATTTTTAAAAATTCTGAATAGTAAGGAAAGTGTCCATGGTTCCAAATTTAGTTAGTTACTGCAGGCAGAAATTAGGATATTAATTCAAAAAGGAAACCTAATCTAATTTTTCCATTATGCTTTCAGTCTGTTCATAAATGCAATGTCATGATCCTTTAAAATATGTGAAATGCCCTTTCTGAAATTTCTTTTTTTTAATTTTTAAGTAAATGTATACTTGGAAAAAAATTAATTTTATTTTTTGTTTTGTAAGTGAATGTTGCATTATAACAAATAGGCATGTTTTTGGAGAGCCTTGTGATGTTCAAAGTAATATTTTATGATGGTAGCCCAGCCAATACTACAGAATAGCTTATGGAAAAATAATTACATTCGAGTTTCAATTGTGGGCATAATCATTACATTAAAAAGAGAGAGAAAACACAGTAGCATTCTTGCTGCCATGTTTTTTGAATGGCTCTAATCCAAAGGCACACATGACTAGGACAGACAAATCTTAGATAAATTAAACTCATTGAGGAAATACATATTTTATATAATGCCATCTCTTCAATAAAACTTCCTGTTTTATAAGAACTATTTTTTGATATTTGAAACAATCATTTATTGTATGCTTTAAAGACTAGTTAGCAGAAGGATTCTTGCTGCGTAACCCATGACAGAGACTATTAGTTTGGAGAATGACAAACATATACTGTAAAAGCAAGGCTTCTATATGTGCCCTGATAAAACCAAACAAAGATTTCCACTTAATGTTCCCATTTTATTGCTAGCTTGGGGCCTATTAACATTTGGAAAATACAAATTCTAAGAGGCAGCTGCTAGAGATTGGCCAATTATAATTTCACAATTCAAAGGGAAAATCTTATTTGACTCCAAAATTCTGTTCTTGTTTTCTCCTTTCATGAATTATCACATAGTCAAAGTAGTGTGTGTGAGAGGAAGACAAAAACAAACTTACTTCCCATTGTCTACAAAAATTTATCACCTCAGATGATCTTGTTTCTCTGTGCTAAATAAGGAATTTTCTTCTAATTTGAAAACAGATTTAATTGTAATAAAATTAGCACAGATGTCTGTCTCTATTGTTTTTCATTTCTATAAAGAATCTTAAAATGTCATTTGCTCTGTAGTAAAGTGTTTTTGTGATTTCTTACAGTATGTATATTATATCATGATACAGTATGTATATTATATCATGATACAGTATGTATATTATATCATGATAGATCCAAGTCAGATGAGACCAATGTTTGCTTTCCCAGACTGGTAGTTTACAGTTTTGTTAAAATTTGGAGTGCATAATTCTTTCTTTATCAAAGCATGCATAGAGAAAATAGGTGATGAATAAAGAGAAATAATTAGCCTAAACTCACAGCTGTGATTATCCAGTTTTGGAATTCTGCAAAATGGATTCTGCTATAGATCATTGAGTTCATTTTTAACTTTCAAATACATCCATGATACATTTTTTCAGGTAATTTACAATAATATTGCTTAATTTAAAAGACACTGGGTCACCTAACACAGTGACTTGATTAGAAAGTTAAATATTGAAAAAAAAGGAGTTAATTGTTTACTGAAAATAATATTACATAGAATATAGAACTTGGAAACAGTAACTTGAAGTTCTCAGGATATTACTGCAGCAATTATTGATGTATATAAATGTTTAATGTAATTTGGTTTTGTAAGCTAAATCAAATAGGATTATTTATATAAATATATTTTAATCACAAATAGTGGTTATAATCACCAATCACACAATTCTCATCAATTTTTTATCAGTAGGATCAATAGAAATATATAAAAATGAAAAGATTAGCATGTCAAGAGGTGTGTGTAAAGTGTGTGTGTGTATGTGGTATATGTGTGTTATGTGCAAAAAGCATTTGTATTCAAGATTGATCATTGGTTGGTGTTTGAAAATTTGATTTTTGAAATTTTCCTAAACTGATAAATTTTCCTGGGCCAACTGCTTGTGCAAGTAATATAACTGTCAATGACATTTGCTTTCTACTGTGTATCTGTGTGGAGTATGAATAAAGGGCTTCAAGTGAATGAGAGACAATGAAAATGTGGTAGGACTAATAGATTGTAAGTTCTTGTGGGATTTGGAATTGTCGGTACTGGAATACTACAGATAATGAGTTGGAAATATAGGAGGTAAAGGAATGAGATTCTTTTGTTTGTTTGTTTGTTAAGGGAAAGAAAACGTTTATTGAGGACAAAAGGGACAGAAATGAAGTGGGACTCCCAGGCCTGTGAAACCAGGCTAGGGAGGGACAAGGAAGCCAGGAATGGGATTCTTGAAACTGAATAAGAGAAGGTTCTCAGTGGTCAGTACTGACAAAGATAAAGGTATGGTCAGGACAATGGATGACTAATTAGGGTGGAGAAGATCATTCAAAAGAAGCCTGAAGACTAGGATGGTGGGACATTACCTATGTGAATATGAATCCATCAAAAATGGAATCATGAAAGAGAGAATATTAGAATTTCCAAAAATGAGGCATTCAATAGGTAATTCCACCAAGGAGGTAAAGATAAGTTTGAAGCTTAAAATAAGAAACTGTCCCAATTTTGGGGCTTAATGCTAAGAAGACTGAACTATAAAACAACTACCACTATTCCTTCTTTTTCAATTTTTTGAAGAGTTTGTGTAGGACAGGCACTAATTCACTGCTGAACATTTGGAAGAATTCAATTGTGAAGCCGTCTGGGCCTGGGCTTTTGTTTTTGGGGAGAGCTTTGATTAAAGCCTCAATTCCGCTGCTTGTGATAGGTCTGTTTTGTTGTTCTATTTCTTCTTTGTCCAGCTTTGGATGATTATATCATTCTAGGAATTTTTCCATCTCTTCTAGGTTGTTGAATTTGTTCATAGTAGTCTCTGATTAGTCTTTTGATTTTTACTGAGTTTCTTGCGATTTCTCCTTTCATTTATAATCCTATTTATATGTGTTTTCTCCATTTTTTTCTTTGTGAGTCTGGCTAAAGGAACTCTCCTACATTGCTGGTGGGAGTGCAGACTGATCCAATCACTATGGAAATCTGTCTGGATGTTCCTCAGTCTACTAAAACTGGAGCTACCATATGACCCAGCAATTCCACTACTAAGAATCTGCCCAAAGGACACAAAAACATTGATTCAAAAGAACACTTATACCCCTATGTTTATTGCAGCACTATTTACAATAAGTAAATAGTGGAAACAACCCAAATGCCCAAAACCTGGAAACAACCCAAATGCCCAAAAATAGATGACTGGATCAAGATGTGGCATATATACACAATGGAATATTATTCAGCAATAAAAAATATAAACTCATGCCATTCACAGTAACGTGGATGGAACTAGAAGGAATTATGCTCAGTGAAATAAGCCAGAAGGAAAAAGAAAAATATCGGATGGTTTTACTTATAGCAGGAATATATGGGAACCAAATAAATCATCAGTGTAAAAAATAGTAACAGTACAAAACACAACAAAGCAAAAAACAGCCAATTATAAATTAGAGATATCCTGCAGGGGAGGAGGAGGGAGAGGAATTAGAGGGAAAGAAGTAGGAGCAGGGGACTGTGGTGATGGAGCATGGGTGCAAAGGAGGTGATGGAGCAAAGGAAGCTCTATTGGGACCATACCTGAGGGGGTGGGGGAAGCAAATGTTGTTTAAAAAATGAAAAATGATGTAAAAAATAATAAAAAGAAAACAACTACCACTAGAGGGGACTGCAGAGAAAGTTCAGGATCTCAACAGAGATCCTGGGTCTTGTTATAGTACAGAGGGTTAGGAAATGTTCATAGAATATACTGAGATTATAAAGGATTTTGCTGTAGATGTATAGTGAGTTCCAGATGATGCAGAGGGAAGGTTTCAGAAATGGAAGAGTAGCATGAGTTGGGAAGACAAAACAGAGTGAACAGAGCTAAAAGGTGAATAGAAAGACAAATTTGGGGGTGACCCAAGAGCCTCCTTTTCTGACAATATGAAAAAGAAAAAAAGGGAATTATAGGATTAGTGCTTGTGTTGTCAAGGCAAACAATTATGGCTTTGAGGGTGGGAAGGACAGTATAAGAGGGTGACCAAGTACCTATTTCTATTTATTTATTTATGTATTTATGTATGTATGTATGTATGTATGTATGTATGTATTTATTTTTATTTCATTTCCTTAGATAGTGGATAGTTTGGAAACCAGGCTAGAGGTGATCTTTTTCTGAAGGCCTAGAATTTTCTGCAGAACTTGCAGATGGAGGCTACTAGGTCTTTAAGTGTTTAAATGTTAAGGGGTCATTCTTAATATCTGCTGGGAGTTGGATGTGATCTTACTTCAAGCATGAGAGATTTGCTCTTGATTCCTCTTGAATGTTTTGACTAAAGGCAGGATGTAAAACAATATTTTAAACTTGACTCCAGTTTTATTTGTAAGATTGAATACTTATGCATATAAGCTCATGTATATAGAAAAGTGGAGTGTAAAATTATTGATGGTACTCTTAAAAGAAAAATGGAATGGGAATAGAGACATCAAATATTTAAAATTATATTGCTAATGTATTTTTTTTTTTATTTTTAGTTTTTGGTGTGAGATTATAAGGAAGTTCACTCATATTTACTATTTCTTAAATTTTGTAATCGCCCATAATTATAAGAAAGCTGTTTCTATCAGAAAAAAATGTTACTGTAAAACAATATTTTTCTGGCAATAGGGTCTTCTATTAAATACCTGCTTTTAGAATTGATGATTATGTTTGAATATTTGTTATGGATGTTGCCTAATTCTGAAAATCCAGTCTATATATCTCTCTAGCAATAGTAACTTTTAAACAGTTGAACAAATAAAATGTTATTCATAAAAATGCATGGATATCCTCACACCTGCTTTTCAGTTAAAATTTTAGAACATGTAATTTAACTGGAAGAGAGTAATTTTAAATTTACTTGTGTGGCTTAAATAATTACATGGAGACAAGACAGGTATTACTCTATTAGATAAATGCATACTACTAAAAAATAGTGAGGGTCTTTTAAGGGAAATCCACAAGTTTGTGTTAGAGAATTTAAATCAGCATTTCAATAATTGAGGAGGATTTAATGTAAAACAGGGAGGCTTTTTAAAATAAGCAATCAAAATAATTCATTAAATCAGTAATCACTAGTAGGCTTGGCTGTTGTACTACTTGATATATAAACAAAACTGGTAAATATTGTTGAAATGAAATCTTAGGTTGTTCAACTTTTTCATTACTGAAGGAAAAAAGCAGTTCATTATCACCCTGAATTTTCTTTTCTCCCCTTAGAATGCAAAAAAGAATCTTGAACCAAATAGTTGATTAGACTGTAAATATAGACCAAATTATTTTTCAGCCTATAATGTAAACATGGTCGAATAAATTTGCCAAACACCAGCTTTTGAGAATATCACAGATGAATCAAATAAAATCATAGTTGCAATTGGTTTATATGACTTACCAGTGCATTTAAGAACACATTTTAATGGAGTATGAGAATTTAACAAATGGATGTCATATTTGCTTTTCTATCCTTTCACTTTTGTTCTCACCTAAGCCCCTTCTGTGCCCCATATTCCTAATTAGTATTTTCCTTATAGGAATAAATTTTGTATTTTATATATTTTTTTATTTATACAAACACCGGGGTACAGGTCAGAGGCGCGGTAAGGTGAGAGAATTCACCAGAGACAGAGCAGGGAGCAGAACAGACAGACTGATGAAATACACTGCTGAGGGGAGCAGGAGGTGAGACAGGAGAGGTCTGCCAAGCCATGTCGGAATCTCCCTGGCCAGCCAGGGATTGAACTGGTGCTGCAGAGGCTGAGGACAGCTTCACAGCGCGGCATTCAACCGCCTACGCCACCGGGGAGGCCCAAAATTTGTATTTTTGGAAAGAGAAACTTCTCATCACATGTTTCTTCAACTCTCTTCTCTTCTGAGGAAGCCCTAATACCCCTTTTGCTGGCACTTTTTGTCAAGATTCACTGTTTTTTTGTTTTTTGTGAGACTGTACTTATCTGAGATGGTAGTCGCTCTGAACTTTTTGTTACTCCGTGCTTGGTATTTAATTATACATCACTGTGATCTGATCAGTTGTTTTTTACCTTCTGGGTTTTACTAACATGTTTTGTGTCTCGATATAGTTGGAGACCCAAAAAAGGTTTGGAATAGTTAGTAACCTATGAAAAACATCACTTTGATAATTTACCACCACTACCATCAGTTTGAAGATGAAGCAAGAAGTGCATTTGAAGATCTGACAGAATTTTAGGTGTCTTCTAATGTAAGCAATACCTTTGTTAGAAGAATGAAACATTGAAATTCTAGAGATGACTGCTACAGTATTTATTCTTATTTTCTTTCATTTATTATTGACCCATAGTTGGCAAACTGCATGACTTAAAACTTGATATTTGACACCATAGAAGTGTCCCAGATATTTGTTAATATTCACCATATTAGAGATTTCAAATATTATCTGTCTAGACTGTAGGTGAGAAGACCTCTAGAAACAGTAGGATGTTTCTTTGAGATCTGGGAACTGTAGTTCAAAGATCACAATTATATTGCCAAAACTTATTTAAGTCATATTTTCTAATGCAGTATGAGACTTAACAACATGAGAGGATAGATTAGAGTACATGCTAATTTCCCTAGAGTTTAAACAGGAAGCTGGAGATCTGACCAAGTGTCGATGTGAGGGCTTTCTAATCTAAGACAATGAAATATATGAACTTGGGTTTTCTTTTCTTTTTTTTTTTTTTGGTATGAAAAAAGATTTTGATTTTATTTTACTTTATAAAAAGTATCATTTTTTTTCAGATAACATTGCTTTACAGTGCACTATATCATTTATTCAGGAATTATAGGTTTACACCTCATCCAATGTAGCATACTACACACCCAACACTGAGGTACACATAATCCTCCAAAAGAGTCCATGTGGTCCCTCCCCCTTGTACAGCTTCAGCTAACTTGCCCACACTGGTAGCCTCAATTCTGCAGTCAGATTTCTCATTTTGTTTTGTCTGTTCATTTGTTTTGTTTCTTTATATTCCACAAAAGGGTGAAATCATGTGGTATTTGTCTTTCCCTTCTGACTTATTTTGCTTAACATAAACTCCCTCAGTTTTATCCATTGTTACAAAGAGCAATATTTCATCTGTCTGTAGCTGACTAGTAATCTAGTGTGTATATACACTACATCTTCTTAATCTACCCATCTGCCTTTGAGCACTTAGTTGGTTTCCATACCATGGCTATTGTACATTGTGCTGTAATGCACATAAGTGTGCATATTCCCATTTAAATTGGAGGTTTAGTGCTCTTCAGATACCTAAAAGTGGAAGTGCTGGATCATATCGCAGATCTATTTTTAATATTTTGAGAAACTTCCATGCTGTTTTCCATGAAGCATAATCTAGTCTACATTCCTACCAACAATGTACTATTTTTTTTTTCTCTCTCTCTATTCTATATACCATTGAAGTACTTGTTTCTGGTTTTTTGACATTTGCCTTTTTCAGAAGTTTGAAGTGATATCTCATTGTGGTTTTGATTTTCATTTTTTTGATCATGAATGATGAGCATTTTTCATGTACTGGCTAACCATCTGCATGATATATTTGGAAAAGTGTCTTCTTGGCTTTTCTGCCTTTTTTTTTTTTTAAGATTTGTTTATTTATTTATACAAGCACTGGGTACAGTCAGAAGCACAGGAGGGTGAGAGAATTCACCAGAGCCAGAGCAGGGAGCAGAGCAGGCAGAAGGACTGAAGTACACTGCTGAGGGGAGCAGCGGGTGGCAGGAGAGGTCTGTGCGCCATGTGGGACCCTCCTCCGGTGGCAGGGGAGCAGCTGGGGATCGAACCGGCGCTGCATAGGTGGCGGGCAGCTTCGCAACCCAGCACTCAACCGCTGTGCCACCGGGGAGGCCCCTCTTCTGCCTATTTTTTGATTATTTTTTTGTTGTTGTTGAGTTCTATGGATTTTTTTGTAGAAATTGTCAGATGAGAAAATATTTTTTTTCCCCATTTGGTGCAGTGTCTTTTCCTTTAATGATAGTTTATTCCATTGTGCTAGTTTGGTATAGTCCCGTTTCTTTATATTGCTTTTGTTTCCCTAGCCTTTCAGTTGAGTCTACAAGCAGCCTT
Source organism: Talpa occidentalis (assembly GCF_014898055.3). Lineage (NCBI taxonomy): Eukaryota > Metazoa > Chordata > Mammalia > Eulipotyphla > Talpidae > Talpa > Talpa occidentalis. The sequence goes on along the minus strand of NW_023604295.1, from coordinate 71,331,283 downwards.
GAATCAATGTGGCAATGATCAGTCTATGTTTTCCTGTATGTATTTTAGGGTTTCTGGTCTTATATCCATTTATTTATGCCACTTTGAGTTTTTTTTTTTTTTTTTAGTATGTGTGAAATAGTGGTCTAATGCAAATCTTTTGCATGTGCCTGTTCAGTTTCCCAATGCCATTTATCTATAAGACTTTCCTTTCTCCATTGTAAGTTCTTGGCTTCTTTGTCTTAGATTAACTGTCTCTACAATTTTTTGTTTATTTCTGAGCTCTCAATTCTATTTCATTGGTATATATGGCTTTTTATTCTAATACTATCCTGTTTTGATTACTATAGCTTTGTTACATAGTTTAAAATCTGGACTCTTGATACTTCCCTTTTTCTTTGTTGTCAGTATTGCTTTGGCTGTTTGGAGTCTTTTGTGATTCCATATATATTTCAGTAATGTTTTCCCTATTTCTTTTTTTTTAAGATTTATTTATTTATGCTTACAAGAACTAGGGTACAGGCCAGAGGTGGGGAGTGAGAGGATTCACCAGAGACAAAATGGGGAAAAGAACAGGAAGATTGACTGAAATACACTGCTGAGGGGAGCAGCAGGCGATTCAGGAGAGGTTGTGCCATGTGGGTCTCCTCCCTGGCCTGGGATCAAACTCTTGCTTCAATGGCTGTGGCTAGCTTTGTAGGCTGTATCTTAACCCCTCACACCACCAGGGAGGCCCTACCGTATTTCTTTGAAGAATGATATTGAAACTTTGAGAGAAATCAAATTGTAGCTCTGGTTAAGATGACCATTTTCACAGTGTGTTAATTTGCCAATTCTTGATCAGGGAATGTTTTTCCCAATTTTTGTAGTAAGTACCCAAGGCAACCATTTTAGGGGTTGGGAAGAGACAAAGATGTTTTCAAACCAATTATAGAAGATAAAATATAGTGTTTGAGTATGGGGGCAAGAATGATACCAACATTTAGATTGATTCCCACGTTACATCTTGGTTTCTGAGTTGATTGCAGTACTATAAACTCTTATAAGATAAAACTCTTATAAGATAAAACTTCTTCCTTTATCTAGGAAGAAGTTTTAATGAATAATAATGAGCATTGTTTAGAATATGTTTCATTTGGAGTACTGAGGATATCCAGGACACAAAACTTAAGCTTGGAGAAGACTGGAGTAAAGTTACTTATTTCCCATATATATTCAAATTCATTAGACTCTTTGCTTCAAACTTAACTGTGAAGTACATAGTGTAAGTAAGTCTATGTAGTAATACTTTAACATTTTAACAAAATAAATTTTTGAGCAATTATATTTTCATATCAAATTTGAGAGAGATGTACAAAGGGTCACATATATTCCCTATTTCTACACATGTGCAACCACTCTGATTATCTCTATTCCTTACCAGAGTGGTACCTTTGTTACAGTGACCTTACATGACACACCACTATCATTCAAAATCCACACTTTACATTGAGGTCACATTAGGTTTGTACATTCTACAAGCTTTAACAAATGTATAATTATTTGTCATTATATAATTTGACATATCATACTGAATAGTTTCCCTGACCTAAAAATTTCTGTTGTTTTGCCTAATTATTCCTTCTTCTCCCACCTCCAAAAACCACTGTTCTTTTTATTATTTCCATTATTTTACTTGTTCAGAATGTCATACAAGTGGAATCATAATGTGTAGTTCTTTCAGACTAACTTCTTTCACTTGAGCTTTTAAGGGCCAGCTGTGTTGTTTTCATGACTTGATAGCTCATTTCTTTTTAATGCTGAATAATATTCATTGTCTGTATGCCCAGTTTATCCATTTGCCCTCTAAAGAACATCTTAGTTGATTCCAAGTTTTGGCAATTATGAATAAAGCTGATATGAACATCTGTGTTAGGTTTTTGTATGAACATAACTCTTCAAGTCATTTGGGTCAATACCAAGTAGTGTGATTGCTGGATCATTGTAAGAATATGTTTAGTTTTATAAGAAACTGCCAAACTGCCTTTCAAAATGGCTGTAACACTTTGCATTTCTACAAGCAATGAATGAAAGTTCCTGTTGCTCCATATCCTTGCCAGCAGTTGATCTTGTCAGTGTTTCTGGATTTTGGCATTCTAATAGGTGTGTAGTGGTATCTCATTGTTGTTTTAATTTACATTTCCCTGATGACATATGATATAAAACATCTTTTCATATGGTTATTTGCCATCTGTAATCTTCGTTGGTGAGCTCTCTGTTTAGATCTTTGATTCTTTTTTTTAAATTGGGTTGCTTATTTTCTTATTGAGTTCTTTGTATATTTTGTATGACAATTTTTTTTTTTTATCAGATGTGTCTTTTGCAAACATTTTCTCCCAGTTTGGGCCTTGTCTTCTCACTCTACAACACTACATTTTCAAAAGAAATAAATATAGTCTAAACAACACTTGCTGCTCTTGTTTCTCCCCCTCATTTTTTCTCTTGTCTTGCATATATACTTTAACTTGTGCATTTCTTCCAGAGGAAAATGCCGTTACATTCCATATGCTATGACAATCAGTGGATACACATGATAGTTAAAACTGAATTTGTGAGAATATTTATAATTATTATTAATAAGAATTTAGGTTAATCAGTACCTATAATAAAATGGAATGTTACTGTAGTTTTTGCTAACATTTTTCAAGCAGACAGCAAGAAAGAATATATCACAACTATAATACTGAAAAGAATGTCATAGTGGTATGACCTCAAATGCTGTATGATTAGTAAACAATAAACTCAAGAAATGAAATAGATGTTTTATAATCCTTCCTGAAAAGATGAAAAAGTGTTCTTCAAAAAAGAAAGTTGATAGGCATTTTGGTAAGTCACCATATCTTCTTCAACCTACAAAGATAGTCCTCCCCATTCCAAGAGCAGAAAAAAATTCTAACCTTAATCTGACTGCGCATGTTGGTGCAAAGTGTATGAAAACTGAGGACTTATTGGATAGCTATAAATCATTCCATTGAAGAAAACTAAATCATCATGAGTTAAGGAGCAGTTTAAAAGCAAAGTATTCCAGAGAATAGAATGCCACTGGTACAAATTCTTACATTACATTGGTATTGATGTGTTTGGAATTTGCAGTGAAAAATCATGGAATACATAAGAAAAAATATTAATTCAAACTGTGATTTGTGAAGTTTATTCTACAGGACTTTGGAATTTTAAGGAGTTAACTGAAAGTCTGTACAGACAGAGAAGGGTTTAATAATATGCTTCTATCCTTTCCTAGTAGCCAGAACATGCTCTGATTATGTCACATACTGTGTTTGACTATACTTTAAAAAATGGTTCTGCTCAAAAGAAAATTGGAAACCACCAATTTAAAGAATTCTGAATATCCCTGTTTAAAATCTCTCTTTTTATCTGATGACCTTTTAAATTCATTCCTTATAGTCATCATTGAACATTCTAAAATCAAATTTCAACATGACTGAAGATAATAAAGTGGAACTATCATTTTAATCACAATTTACATATTTCTTCTTCAGAAGCTCATATGTAGATTTCATGTAATATACATGCACTTGTATAGTTGGAAAGTAATTGTTTCTCAAAAAAAAAAAAATATTTGCTATTCAAGTAAGTGTGGTCCAATTTTGAGTTAGTCATTTTTAATCCCATAGAGCTTTCATTATAACACACATTTATACCTTATTTGTATGAGCTTCCTTGACAGAAGAATTTTCTATTAGATAGCTTGTCAATAAACATTAGGCCCAGTCACCTATTGAAATATGATATCTTAAATGAGCTATTAAAATCTGTTTTTGAGAATTTGTCATCATAAGAGAGTAATTTTTCCAACTTCAATAAATGTTAAGTCATTATGATCTGTCTGTATTAGCTAGATAAGAGACATTTTTTGATCCTAAGAATGTGTTTTCCTTTTTCTGTGATGGAACATATTCTTTTACATGAAAAGTATAATGGTTTAGAAATTGGTTCACTCAAGGGTGATCAGTTTTTTAAAGCACTGGCTTTTGATAACTAATATATATCTATATATTACTTACTTATAAATGAAATGGAGGTTTTTTAAGAATGGGACTTACATTTTGTTAAGTGATGAGGAACCTTGTGTCTATGATCCAATGTCATTGTTTTCCTTATGTAAAGTTGCTAATGGAATTGAACTTGTAAGTTGTATACTATGGAGTGTTTATGAAAATAAAGACAACTGAGTGGACTAACAAATATTTCATTTAGCATGATATATATTTATTTTTATCCACATTCTATTATGAACATACCTATTCAGTAGTTACTTGAATATTCATGAAAACCATTCCCTCTTAGACAAAACTGGTTAGCATTTACTCACTTTTAATATATGAGGCATTATTTTATTTTATTTTTATGCTGCATGCAGGCCATAGGTTGTCTATTTTCAAATAAGATCAATTCAGAAACTTTACAAAAAAGTGATGAGTGGCTTATAGTTTTCCAGGAAAACTAGGTGTGTCTGATTTCTTCGATTGGATTATGTAGGAAGCCTTACATCTTTGTATAGGTTACTACTGTAGATGGCCATATGCATTAATATAGTATGGGGTCATTTTTCAAATTTGTAATAATTTGTTCCTGTTTGTCACAGGTAACTCATAGTAGCCATATAATAGCATATAACATTGCCTACTAGGCACTGATAATTCGATTGGATCAGACACATGACAAGTGATGTCAACTAGGTTCTATTTTATGGTGATTTTGGAATTGAAAATGAGATAGAAAACGAATCTTACTTATAGACAACATTTAACATAAAGCAGGAGTTGTAATGTGACCATGATATTCTATATAGATAAAGAATCAGAATGAAGAATAATGAAGGTGTGTAAAAAGAAACAATTGATAGAAATCAAAACATTTCTCAGTGCTAGGGCCTCCCCAGTGGCGCAGCGGTTGAGCGCTGGGTTGCAAAGCTGCCCGGAGCCTCTGCAGCGGCACCGGTTGGATCCCTGGCTGCTCCCCGGCCACCGGAGGAGGGTCCCACATGGCGCGCAGACCTCTCCTGCCGCCCGTTGCTCCCCTCAGCAGTGTGCTTCGGTCTTTCTGCCTGCTCTGCTCCCTGCTCTGGCTCTGGTGAATTCTCTCACCCTCCTGCGCCCCTGACTGTACCCAGTGTTTGTATAAATAAATAAAAATAAATCTTTGAAACACACACACACACATTTCTCAGTGCTCGTCAATACTATTGCACTGATTCCTATGGATCTTTGTCTGACTTTCACCAATTAATTCCATTTGTTGTGGATCACATAATAGGAAAAGAACAGGAAGTACCCTGAGACAATCTTTCTCCTGAGAGTGGTGGGGATCCTGGTTTTATTGGGCTGATTATAGGTGGGGTAGCAAGGAGCATGTTTGGCTATAAAGAGCATGTGCAGAAGAGTCACATGCTTCTCCATACTTGGCATGTCTCATTAGCATCTTGAGTCTCCACCCTTTTGTGTGAGTTTTAGCAGACTAAAGAGATCTAGGTCACTTTTAGGTCAAGTTTCTGGCATCTGCATCTGTGCAGTGATCAGATGTCAGTTCTGGAGCTATTCCTTGAAAACAGGAGTGCTCTGCAGGATGAAGGGTTTTTCACTGGTGATTGGCTGGCAGGCCTATTAACCTGAGTGCTCAGTAACAGGAAGATTAAGCAAGCAAAGCGTAGGTCCAAAGGGTCCTGTAAAAATAACTGAGGTCCATCTATTAACCTACTTAGGTTTTGTAAGACCACTCGCTTTCTTCATTTCTTCATAGTTTATATCTCTTATTCTGCTTAAGCAGTTTGAGTTGCTTCTGTTTCTTGCAACTAAAATGCCTTATAAAATAATAATAAAATCCAAGAATGAGAGAAACAATATGAGGAAACATATAAGTTACATGACATGTGCTCAATATATTAAAACTTATAGTGAAATATTTTGATCTCTATATCTTCAGTTTCAGAGGGTAATTTTCTTTCTTTCTTTTTTTTTAAGATTTTATTTATACAAGTGTTGGGTTATACGCCAGATGCATGGGAGGTTTAGAGGATTCACCAGAGACAGAGCAGGGAACAGAACAGGCAGACTGACAAAATACACTGCTGAGGGGAGCAGCAGGTGGGAGAGGTCTGCCGCACCATGTGGGATTCTCACTGGCCGGCCTGGATAGAACCCGGGCTGCAGAGGCTGTGAACAGTTACGTAGTGAGGCACTCAACTGCCTGTGCCACCAGGGAGGCCATCAGAGGGTAATTTTCATTTGACTTTGTTCTCAGGCTCAGAATCCTTTCCTCTAGTCACTCAAACACTTTTTATATTGATATTTAAGATACATTTCAAATGTAAGATTACATGAAATCATTTGCTTTATTTCATAGAGCAAAATATTGAGGCTTTACCTTTGAAGAAACAAAGTAATAAGTCATAGCATCTAATGAATTGCTATTGAATTTTTACAGGCAAATCAAAGATCTCTTCTTATGCAGCTAGAATTGCTGACCTTAACTGTTATGTTAGTCTGCCATTGATATCTTAATCTTATTGATACAAATGTAAAATTGCAAAACATCATGTCAGTTCTGTGTTGAGCTGGCTTGATAATATAAAATATAAAAGTAGACACTGTTGAATAGGACTCATCTTTAATTTCTTTTATTATTGCAAGTAGCTTTGCATATAATTGTAATTTATATAAAACTATATTTTTTTAGTTTCTATGTTTATAACCAATTCCTCTTAGGAAATGTCAATTTTCTGAGTGTACAATATGTTTACATGCTATTTTATTGTTTTGAATTTTTATAAAGGGGAAAATAGATTTAGATCTGTTTGAGCAATTCCTCCAGGTCCTATTCCTCTTTAATTGTAGTATTGATTGCTGCAGGTATAACAGAACCTGTGACTTCATACCAAACAACCATGTCAGCCTTCAGATGAAACAAAAGCTTCGGAAGCTAGTGGTTCAGGTTACTATTTATCTCATGACCCTATAAAAGTTGACATGTGTCATCAATAGTGACATGCCAAAGATTCAGATTTCTTTGGCATAGCTTCTGAAAGTTAAGACAATTCTCTGAATCTTTATAGTCTTAAAATTTCTTCATTCACATTTCCCTTGAGAGTGTTAGTATTTCTTGAGTTCAGCAAGGTCAGCTGAAAATCATTTTTTCCCCTTCTCTGTTTCCTGGTTAGTCTTTTTTATTTAAGATAACAACCAGTGGAAGTATTTTGGAATTTTAGGAGCTCACAAATTTATAATAGGTGAAATGAGCCATGGATACCAATAGTGGCAGCCCAAAATGGTCTATTAGTGGTTCATCCTGAGATTGAAGCAGCAGGGAAGAGTGATTTTGCAAAGTGGATATGGAAGCCTAATGGACCTCAACTTATTTTTAGCTGCTTCCTGACTCGCGACCTTGGGAAATAGTTATAATCTCTATAACCCTAACTTTTTTCATCTGAAAAATGGGAATAACAATATTATATTCATTTGCTAGGAGAAAATGAGACAGTACATATATTTGAAATATTGTATGTACTCAAAAATGCCAGTAAAACATAATGCCTGCAGTAGTGGAAAAAGTTGTCGTTACCCAGTATAATCAGGAAAGAGGTCAATAAAATGAGAAAACTCTCATATGACAGAGTTTTAAAGATCAAGTTGGGGGGAATGCATCTTAAATTATGCATATTGGTGGGTGAATATGTAACATATGACCACAGAAATGTGTTTAAGAGATCTCTAATGCTTCTCTGTGTTAGTGCTTCTTAAACTTTCATCAAAAGAACCTAAGGACACCTATGTTTATTGCAGCACTATTTACAATAGTTAAAAACTGGAGACAACCCAATTGCCCCAAAATAGATGACTGGATCAAGATGTGGCATATTTACACAATGGAATATTATTCAACAATAAAAAAGATAAACTCATGCCATTCACAGCAACGTGGATGGGACTCAAAGGAATTATGCTCAGTGAAATAAGCCAGAAGGAAAAAGAAAAAAATATTGGATGGTTAGACTTATAGCAGGAATATCGGGGAACCAAATAAGACACCAGTGTAAAAAAAAATAACAGTGCAAAACACACAATTATAAATCAGAGACCTACTGCAGGGGAGGAGGATGGAGAAGGGTCAGAGGGAGGGAGGGAGGAGCACAGGGAACTGTGGTGATGGTGCACGGGTGCATTGGTAAAGGAAACTCTATGGGGACTACACCTGAGGGGATGGGGCAAGCAAATATTGTTTAAAAATGCACAGTGATGTAAAAAATAAAAAAAATATAAAAAGTAAAATCAACGAAGCCTTATTAAAAAAAAAGAAAACAAAAGATGCTAAGGGCACAGAGGAATGACTGCCCACAGGGAAGGGAATACTGTTGTCATTGTATCTTCTATTGCCACATAATTGCAAACATTTATCAAGTTCTTAGAATTGAATGGGCTCTGTGCTTGACATTCATTGTCTCAGCTGATTGACAAATAATATCATATATGCTAAGACTTACAGAATAGTGATGTTCACAATTAATCAATTAGTATGTGGTAGAACTAGAAATCTTGGAAAATGACTGCAGGATCCTTTCCAAACCACTTTATATCCTGCTTCCAGGGATTTGATCCTGGGTGTCCAATTTTTTTTGCTTAATTATCATTTTTCTAAATCATGAAAATGGTGAATCCAACTCCATAATGTGCATATTTGTTTTAATGTAATATGTTTTAAAATGCTAAATGTTAAAATGTTTGTATCTGTTTACTTAGTAGGTTCAGTAACTTAATAGTATAGCACAGACTGACAATTTCTGATCTGTTTTACAAGTGGCTCCTTTTAAGGAAGCTTGGGTATAACCCTGAAAGATATTCAATCAAATTTTAATTTCCTTGTTTGTGATTTTCATTATATAATTCCTAGCAAAGACATGTGCTGCTTTGTTGGCAAAAAAAGAAACAAAAAATCTGATGCTTTTCCTTCAACATTTACATGATTTATCTTACAATTTGCTGTAATATTATAGTTAATGCAGTTATTAAGTTTTTGTGATAATAGTGATGTGTAAGAATTTCTTGAAGCTTTATAATTTTCCAGTTTATGATTTATAGTTGAACACTGTCATGAGCAATCATGAATTTCCTCTTACAAAAACTTATAAATGGATTTCTAAACTTCAATTTTGGTATCACTGGAAATGTCTGCTATGGAATTAATAAAGGGTATACTTAAGGATGTGGTAGTAGATACCTACATACCCAGAATTACATTCTAATTAATTTCATTTGCTACGGTGGAGAAGAGTGTTGTATTTGTGCTACAAATAATTATATTAATCTGTATGATGTATACTTACTACTCAGATTATCTTTTGTTTATATTTTAATTGCAAGGACCAAATACTAGCTTGAATCAATTATGTTTAATATATTGATTAATGCATATATCTAGTAAAGAATTATCAGTGTGAAAGATTTATCAAATTCAAACATACCTTAAAGTAATGCTGAAAGCTTTCATTTATTGATAGCCAGCAGTGGATGGAAATTAGAAATTAGAGCTAATAACTAAAAATAAGCAAATAAAACTTATTTTTATATAACACTAATTTTTTATTCTAATTTTAAGTAAAAACTGGGATAAATAGCACTTTAACATAAATTTATGGGGCTGGTTTCTCTATGGACATAAATTAACATTACATTTACATATAACATTTGATAATATTGGTGCAGCAAATCATCCAGAAAAAAGAAACTAAAAAAAAATTTAAGAAACATCATTCTTATGATTCTGCTCTCTTTTGCTAGTACATGACCAAAAATTTGTCTTTGCTCATGAGGGAAATAAATTGAAAGTTTGGTTATAATTATAATACTTCAAAATTTAGCTTATTTAAAATTTATAAATTAAAAGTTTCTTTCATTTTTAGTAAATGTGTTCTCTATGTGAAAAAAGTAAATAAACTTATGGATCAATAGTTACTGAAAAGGCATTTCCAGTTCCATTACTCTGAAATTATTTTTCTTAGTGGTCTCTCTCTTAGTGGTTGTGGAGTTAAACAACATACCTATAACATGTAGGTAATTAATTAAAGAATGTTATCTTGTTTATGATTTCCTACATATATAGTACAGGAGAATGTGTAGTGAAGTTGATTTGATATCAGGAAGTTTTCACAGAGGAAAAGTTGATATATGAAAAATAAAAAATGAGGAGATATTTTATCTAATGAATATAACATGTGAAAAACAGCATAGTACAAATTTATGGAGAAATAAATTATGACATGTTCAGGGCAATGTACAATTGGCATTTCCAAACTGAGAAGAAATGGTTTTGGAGGATGGATGTGAAATGGCAGGGCAAGTATACTAAGAGATGAGTAGGAAATTTGGTTAAGGTACATAAAATTTTAATATGGGGCAGCTTTACAAGATAGGAGAGTTTGGCCTTCTAATATATAAGACAAACTCAGTAGTGTTGAGCCAGGTGACAGGGTGACCAGTTAAAAGGTTATTTTCACAGTTTAAAATGAGTAAAGCAATAGTATCTAACCTAAAAGAGATGTGGTAAAGATGGAGAAAACAGATAGAGAGCCATTTTAGTAAAATTTAGGGATTAAATTAACATAACTAGTGACAATTAATAAAATTAACTTCTGGGAATGTGACTTTGGGAAGGGAAAATAATTATAGATTTTAAAAATGGACATGTTGAATTTGAAGTTCCTGTGGAGGACACAGGTTATATAAATTCACTAGAAAATCATGTGTATTGTGACCTTGTTCAAAATGATAGGCCCATTATAATATATCAGTGGATACCATGAGATACCATCTTACACCAGTGAGAATGGCACATATTAAAAAAAACTAGCAACAACAAATGTTGGCGAGGGTGTGGAGAAAAAGGAACTCTTCTGTACTGTTGGTGGGAGTGCAAACTGGTCCAACCACTATGGAGAGCTGTGTGGAGATTTCTGGACCTACTAAACATAGAGCTTCCATATGATCCAGCAATTCCACTCCTAGGTATTTACCCAAAGGACACAGAAACATCAATTCCAAAGAACACCTGCACCCCTATGTTTATAGCAGCACTGTTTACAATAGCTAAGCTTTGGAAACAGCCCAAATGCCCAAAAATAGATGACCGGATCAAGAAGATGTGGTACATATATACCATGGAATATTACTCAGCATTCAAAAAAAGATAAACACATGCAATTTGCAGCAACATGGATGGTGCTGGAAGGGATCATGCTCAGCGAAATAAGCCAGAAAGAAAAAGAAAAATACTGGATGGTCTCACTCATAGCAGGAATCTAGAAAACTTAAATAAGGGACCAGGAAAATGAATAACTATAAGAAAGTGAAAATCAAAATCAACAAAAAACTATGAACCAGAGACACTTTTGGGGGGTGGGGGGCGGGAGGGGAGGGATTGGGGTCAGAATGGGTGGGTTGCAATTGTATGGGGAATATAAAAATAAAATTTATAAAAAAAAAAAGGGAAGGAAAAAAAAACTAGCTACTACAAATGTTGGCGACAATGTGGAGAAAAAGGAACTCTCCTGCACTGCTGGAAAAAACAAATAATATATCAGTGGGTTTATCATTAAGGATTCCAACAGGAAATCTAAAGCATAATTAATAATAACAAGACTAATTACAGGTGAATATATTTAGGAGAGATGGGTTGCAAAAGTGTGGGCACAATAAAAGGAAACCATTAATGCAGGAAACTGTTACTAACAGTTATATAACTATTACAACTTCTGAATAGATGAGAGAAGGTAAGGTCATGCGAGAATAGATATAAAGATGTATAAGGAGGGGAAATTAGATGAGAGGAAGAGTTATTATCTGTTAAGGAGACCTCATTGGAGGGAAACAAATAACTTGACTCTTTTCTCTGCCTCTAAACTCTGGCTGGTAATTTCCATTGATCAAACTTGGTTAGAGGAAGTCAGTGTATATGGGAATTCACTGATACATAAACAGTACCTGAAGATCATCTTCTTAGGACAGAGAGCAAGGCGAAGAATCAGTCTGGAAGTAGACATAGAAGATATCTGTCACAAAAGCACCATGGGTTGCCTGCCTCAGGCCAAGTGTGCCAAGCAAGACCAGAGAAAGCTGTGAGAGAGGAGCTGGGCACTTTATCATTGACAATATTACAGTAAACATTGCCATGGCAGGGGAGGTGCATCACCCTGGCTGCAGGAATGGGTGCAATTTTCCCCATCACCATGACTATGCCACCAACATTTCTAATGCCTTGGATTACAACTGCCAATCATGCCATGAACCATGCTTTCTGAACTGGAGGCTGCTGAGAAGGAAGACAGATTGAGACAGATATGTTGGTGTGGAACTGAGAGGAATGGAAGACATGGGGAGGCTGCTTCTGGTATTTGGTCTTGATGGCTTCAGCACTGTGGAAGGTGGGTTCTTAAGTGACAATGACAGCTGTTATCTATTTTTTTTAAAGATGGATTTATTTATGCACTTAAGAACTGGGGTATAGGCCAGAGGTGCGGGGTGGGGGGAGTGAGAGGATTCACCAGATACAGAGTGGGGAGCAGAACAGACAGATCTACTGAAACACATTGCTGAGGGGAACTGCGGGCGAGACAGGAGAGGTCTGATGCACCATGTGGGTAGCCCCCTGGCCTGGCTGGGGATCAAACTCGTGGTGCAGAAGCTGCAGATAGCTTCACGATGCTGTGCTTAACCCCTTGTACTACCACAGAGGCCCGACAGCTGTTATCTTGACTTTCTTGTGAATTATCCAGTTGGATAGTATATTATGAATTTGGGGTCTCTTTCTCTCCAAGTGCACTGAGCCTGCTTGATCTTACTGCTTTGGACTTGTTCTACTGGTGACTTTGCTGTTTGTTTATGAGGGGATGGGTGATTTTAAGTTTGATTAGGAATCTGATTTTAAAAGCCTTTTCTCTCTCTTTTTAACTTCTCAGCAACATCTTTGATATATTAGAGTTTGATTTCCTGGCTTTCATATACATAGGCAGGATGGTTTATTAGAGTAGGCCACATAGAATGGTTTTGCTTGGTATAAACAAGAAAATGAGAATGTATTGATTTGGTGGTTGTTACAGAAGATCTTTATGTTATGCCACTCATGAAAAGTCGAATTAGTCATAGTATAAAATATGGACAGGTCAAGAAACATGAAGGTAAGACCAGTAGAGTACATGCTGGATATTGTAAATGGTGATCTTAATTATGGCATTTTTGGCAACTGGTGTGGAAAAAGTTACATTGCAACAGGTCACAGTGTATCAGGAAGTGAGGAGGTAAAAATAGTGTGCATAGACTTCTTTTAAGAAGTTCCTTGAATTAAGTTTAAAGTGCGAGTGATGGCTAGAGGATCAATCAGGATGTGAGTTCCTTGAGGAAATGTTGAAAGGATTTGGTTTGACATATCATTTTTCTTCCCCTTGTTGCTTATGTATTTTTTTAAAAATGTCTAAAACTTTTTACATAGTTGTTAGTATTTTATAAGTATTGGTTCTCCCCTCCAAGCAAGATGTAGTCACCATATTGCTCCCTCCACCAAAACACCCATAACTCATCACTATAGTCCATTGTGCTCTCTCCCTACTTTTTTTTTAAAGATTTATTTATTTATGCTGGGGTACAGGCCAGAGGTGTGGAGGGGTTGTGGTGAGAGGAATCACCAGAGACAGAGTGGGTAACAGAACAGGGAGACTGACTGAAACACACTGCTGAGGGGAGCAGCAGGTGCTACAGGAGAGATCTGCTGCACCATGTGGGTAGTTCCCTGGCCAACCAGGGGGTCGAACTCATGCTGCAGAGACTGCAGATTGCTTCACAGTGCTGTGCTTAACCCCTTGCGCCATCAGGGAGGCCCTCTCTTCCTACTTTGTTCTTGCCCTCCCCTCCCTTTGGGTGCCTTAGTTCTATAGCCAACTTTCAAGAGTTAAGATTTAAGTTTGACTTTATCTGACCCTTTGTTTCTTTTCTCTATAATTTAACATCTCACTGCTGTGATTTTAGGCTTGGGAATATAAGGATCTTGTTTTAGGAAGGCAGCAGCATCTAGATTACACAAGACTATTATTTATATAATACTCAGCAGTGGATAAACAACTACAATGTGTGACTCCTTCTCATGGGTCCCATAGCATATGTGCTAGCTTCTGGGCAATATGGTATGTGAACTATTAATTGATGGGGCTCTCCACCTGGTTTTCTGGGTCATTCATTGGCCCTTACCAATATTGCAGTAAAAATGGAAGCATATTTTTATGGTAATCGTCCACTGCTGAGAAAAGTGAATCCCCAGATTTTTTAAGTAGTAGGTTTCAAATGATCCCTCAGGTCACTGGTTTTACAGTATAGATTTGTAGAGATTTAAATGGCTCCTATCATCCCCCCTCAACCCATGCATACTGTGTATATCAGGGTTGAGCAGGGGTTCTCAAAAGGGAGTAATTTTGTGTCCTCCAGGTCACATTTGGCAATGTCTGGAGGAATTTGGTTGTTACAACAGAGGATGTGCTACTCTCTTCTGCTGGGCAAAAGCCAAAAATGCTGCTAAGTATCCTATAATACAAGGGAACCCATACCTACAAGAAAGTATTATCTTACCCAAAATCTTAGTGGGATGCTGTTGAGAAATTCTAGGTCGTGTTAGATATGGTGGTTCTGAAACCTACAAGTTCATGAAGAACTTTACCATATTTAAGTCTTCCTTTTGAGGGATCACTGAGTGAAAGTGTGATACATATTTCTTGCACTTTCATCTCCATCCTCAGAACTCTATCCAGAAGCTCTTCTTCTCCCAAAAATGATCATCCCAGAGATCACTGGTAGCTATTTACCCCTAAATACTCTTCTAACAGGGCAGAGTGTTGGAGTAGTTGTCATAGGTCTCTAGGTACCTGACTGGACTCCTGAAATTGTGTGATCAGGGCCCAAGTGAGGCTACTGAGAGTGCTAGAGAATACCTTAGGATGGAATTGAAATAAGATAGTGACTGCTTTAAATAAACAGAACCAGAGAAAATGAAAACCTCAAGTAGACTCAATAGAGTCTGTGTGAGGTTGGGATATCAGGAACTTGGACTGAGTTGGTAAAAGTTCAGTTTCATAGTATCTGAATTTTATTGACTTATATTGCTGATATTTCAAATCCACTACATATCTAAAAATTAATATTGGATATTCAATTGCTGTATTCAACTTATTGAGAAATTGAATCCCTTACCCCCCATATTAAACTGAATTCAAAATTATGTATGAAAGCATTTACTTTTAGATTGTGCCCATCCTGATTTTAGATATACTTTTCTTAAACATGTAATTGTCCATTTAGTGTTTAAAGTATTTTATGATTATTTTTTGACAACTGATATACAATAGAATTTAATGATAAATGTTTTTGAAATACTATAAATCAGAACTCAAATTAAAGAAAAACATCAGAAAATGAGGAACCAATAAAAGACAGTAGCACCTACATTTTAAGAGAATATTATTAGATGTATTAATTATATTAAATAACACAATTTATAGAGAACTGGTAAATAGTTGAACAGAAAGTTTATTAAATTTTCCATAAATAAACCATGGATTAGCTATTTAAATATTATAAGAATACTATGGTATTACTCATATAAATGCAGGACAAAAAAATAATGATGAGAGAGGTTTATCCTACTCCAATTTCTTATTACCTTTTAGGAAATTGCTTTCTCATATATAACAGTTTTCTGAATACATACAGTGAGGTGTCTCCTTGTCACCCTTGATAATAGTGGTTTCTACTTCTATTTCAATCCTGCTGTAGTTACTACACTACATTTACCTTAACTGCTTGAGAACCTCTTTCTGCATTCCCTAGTTGCACATTAAAGCATTTTCCCATTAACTATTTTCCAATGATGTACCTTGTTTTCAAACTTCTGTGGAGAGAAAAAAGGGTTCTGAGGATGGAAGGCAAAGAGATTAGATGACATTGGATAAATACCAATAAATAATATTCTCTTAAAATGTAGGTGCTACTGTCTTTTATTGGTTCCTCATTTTCTGATGTTTTTCTTTAATTTGAGTTCTGATTTATAGTATTTCAAAAACATTTATCATTAAATTCTATTGTATGTCAGTTGTCAAGAAATAATCATTTATTATTTTAGATGGACATATTAGTTGCAATCTCAAATATCCCTGCATCCCTATCTGAAATCTGGTACTGCAAAAGATAAAAGTATTCCTTAACGTAATGGAAGACATTTCCTGGATTTTAACCCATTGAAACAAAAACTTGGGGCTTCAGAATGCTGCCATTGTTTTTCTTAAAATTATCCACTGCTTGTCTACTAGTCACCATAGCGCACCCTTTCATACAATGGGCATTTGTTCCAGGTTAGTCAAGGTAAAATATGAATCATAGATGTGTTATGTCATTCTGAGTATTGAGATTCTCTTCTTAGAATACTAAATGAGTCTTTGGTATGTTTATTTTCAAGAAAATTTTAAAAAGATGAAAAATCCTTGGTTCTTTCTTATATACCAAGATTGTTTAGGTTAGATCTCTAGAATACAGCTCTGGAATCCCTGTGTGTCAGTGTAGCCACTCCAACTTCATTGCTGCAACCTACTCGTGGTATCATATTCCCCCTTTCTAATCATAATTCTTTATTCCAGAAACTACAAATGGTCTCTGGTAAATTTAAGCAGCCAAGCAATCAATTTGAAAAGAAAAAAATAAGAAAGTTAGATAACTATGCTAAGAAAAATTCAGGAAACCTAACCAGAAGCATAGGCATGATCATCTATGGGAACATCTGTAAATAGTAGTAGGCCAAGGTTGCCACCACTGGACAGTGGATTTTTGTCTCTGGCTCTCTTGCCCTAAACTGTGAAGGCTCATGCTGGCACAATATTGCTTGTCTTACACAGCCAGAATTATTTCTGAAGTCACTCTATTTCCCTAGAATGAGCATGATTAGTGAAGCATAGATTCCAGGAATCTGGAAGAACAAATGTTCACCTTTTATTTTATTTATTGGAAGATGGTCCCTAAATTTTACCAAATTTAGGGTAAATTTGTACATTAGTTTGTATTAGTGGATCCTCCCAAATATAAATAAGGGAGTGAGATAGAAATATTCTAGTGTTTTTTCAGATCATTCTCCACCATTTTGTACCCTACTTTATTTTTTCAGATGCTGATTTGTATAGCTGCCCCTCCCTTTTTGAGAGCCCAAGTGAGCTCTCAAATAGAGAATAGAGAAGGAGCAGAGGTCAGGGTATTTATTCCTTTGTTTTCAACCCAGAGTCTCCTTGAGCTGATTGCATACTTTGTTGAGGTATTAGCTTTTGCAAGTTGTCCCCTCCTGCTTTCTCAACTTTCTGGGTCATAGGGATGATCCTATGTATGCTTCCTCTCGTCTTTCCTTCAAATCTATGTATGGCGATGGCATGAGATACTGAACTATTTCTTGTAGTTTTCTGATACACTTCTCTCATTTCTGTAAATTTTTCCTTAATTAAATCCTCCTCAAATTCTCCCACTTTGAATATGCCATCTGTTTCTTATTGGGACCTGAATGTTACAGGCACCCTCAAAAATGTCAAATGTCTTCTCTAGAGACATTTCTCCTTATCACTTTGAACAGAGTGTCCTGTGGGAATTGCTGCTTCTCTCTGTTCCCCTCTGTGATCTTCTCTGCCTTCTGAAATTAGACACCCTTCAAGGGTGAAAAAAAAGATACTCCAAGGATTATTTTGCTATATTAACTGTGCAAGGGCTTATAGAATAGCGTGGCTCTAAAGTAAAACAATGTAAAATAGAGAAAACTGGAAAAATATCACTTGGCAGGAAGGAGAGTTTTCACTCTTGAAACTCTCAAGTCAAAAATTGATTCTCCAAAGTAATGCATTATATTTTTTACTCATATCAAAGGACCATGGCACCGTACCAAGTGAGTATGAATCTGTACAAAGAAAGGTAGATTGAGAGAAAGGGCGCAGAGAGAACAAAGTGCTAACCATCATCGACTACTTTTATTAAACTGCTTATATGCTGTAGGCTATTTTCTTGGAATGAGTCACATCGTTAGTGAGTTTAGTAGATTTGCATCTGTATATAAAATCAACATACCTTTGAATGTATAGACTTAGGAACATCTCCATATATTTAGCTTTTAAAGGGATATCTGTTGTGATTTCTGTGTGGTAGCTAAATAACATTAATGTTTTCATATTTTCTGCATTACATTTTATTGTTACAATGTTTTAAAGCACAATTCTTTCCAGGTTTAAATTACTCTTGAACAAATACTAACAAGAGTGCAGGTAAAATAGTTGAAAGGACTTATTTAAGAGAGTAGTTACCTGGGTATTTTCGTCATCACACTGTTCATATACAATTTCTTCATGCCAAAGCGTGGTTAGACGAGGATTTCTCTATTTGGCATACTCATATCAAAAACTAAATTCACAAAATTTTCAAAAACACAAACTTTTTTTTTTAAATATAACAGGATATGTCTATTTCTTCCCTTATCCTTGAGATTTTGGTTATATGCCTCATAGGGAACTGTTTGTTGTCACTTCTGTCCCTGCTTTGTATATAGTCATGCTTTCTATTAAAGAGCTTCATGTGAGACCTGATGTTAAAATATTAAAATCTGAAGCACTCAATTACTTTATTTCTTTGTGGCTGCAAATGATTTTTTCTCTGCCGGTTTTGTCTGTTTTGCTAATGGTCTTACATATTTTTTAATTGCTATTCCTATTTGCCCTCATATATTTTCACACCTCCTAAAAACAATGTAACAGCAAAATTTTTATCACCACAACTGGTGGACACCTGGGTCACTCCATTGACCATTTAGGGCAACATCCTTTAGCTGTAACAACGATATTTCTATGTGCTCACTCCACTGTGACACTCTGAAAACCATTTATGTAGGAAAAAAAATCCCAATGAAGATGTTTCATTTTTAAATGCATAAAATTTTATTTTTTTAAAGATTTATTTATTTATACAAGAACTGGGGTATAGGCCAGAAACACAGGAAGGTGAGAGGATTCACCGGAGACAGAGTGTGTTGCAGAACAGGCAGACAACCGAAAACACTGCTGAGGGGAGCAGTGGGTAAAGTGGGTGAGACATGAGAGGTCTGCCGTGCCACATGGGTGTCTCCCTGGCCGGCCAGGAATGCAACCCATGCTGCTGAGGCTGCAGACAGCTTCATAGTGCTGTGCTCAACCCCCTGCGCCACTAGGGAGGCCCAATGCATAAAATTTTAAACAAAAATAAATGAAGTTGTGAGTAATGTGCAATTTAAAAAAAAATATTTATTTATGCATATAAGAACTGGGGTATAGGCCAGAGGTGCAGGGGGTGAGAAGATTCACCAGAGACAGAGTAGGGAGCAGAACAAGCAGACTGACTGAAACATACTGCTGAGGGAAACAGCAGGCAAGACAGGAGAGGTATGCTGCACCATGTGAGTCAGCTCCCTGACAGGGATCCAAGGAATAGCTTCATAGTGCTGCATCTTAACCCTTTATGCCACCAGAGAGACCCAATATATAAATTTTATAATGACTTCTATTTTAGCAAAGGCAGTTTTTTTTCCCCTCAGGTGTATCAGTTAGGATAGGATTAATAGATATAATTCATTCATTCATTCATTCATTCATTCATTTATTTATTTTTTCATGCATGCAAGAACAGGGGTACAGGCCAAATGTGTGGGAGGGTGAGAGGATTCACTAGAGACAGAGTGGGAACAGAACAGGCAGACTGACCGAAATACACTGCAGAGGGGAGCAGGGTGCGAGACAGGAGAGGTTTGCTGTGTCATGTGGTTATCTCTGAGACTGGCTAGGATCGAACCCACACTGCAGAGGTTGCGGACAGCTTCACAGTGCTGCACTCAACTGCTGCACCCCCAGAAAGCCCTGATAGGTATAATTTATTTAAAAAGGGTAATAATTTGTAGAAATTGATTTTGGAATTTTAGTTTATTCTTTAAATTTCACTTTTATTGAAGTATAATTGAATGAAAATTTTAAGATTATTTACAATGCACATATAGGTGATTTGCTATGTGTGTATTTTGTGAAAGGATTCTGACCATATAGTTAACATATACCTTACTTCTCATATTCTATCTTTGTTGTTGCTGTGAACATTTAAATTCTACTCTTTAAGTAAATTTCAATTATATATACAACAGTGTTATCAACTATGGATCATCACACTTAACTCATCTGTATTTTAATGACCTCCCAACATCCCCTATTTAACCCTACCCTTCAGTACCTGGCAACTTCTATTATCTATGTGTATATGAATTTGACTTATTTTCTGTTTTTGTTTAAAGATTCGACATACAAGTGACACCATGCAGTATCTTTTCTTGTTCTAACTTTTGCCTTAGATTATTATTCTTTTCCTAGATCCTTGATGAGAAATGTTTGGTTATTTAAGAACTCTCTTTTCTTAATGCAGTTATTTATTGCTATAAACAATCCTCTTTTAATTTTTTTAAATAAATTTATTTATTTATTTTATTTTTATATTCCCCATACAATTGCAACCCCCTTATTATGACCTCAATCTCTCCTTTCCCTGCACTCCCATAGTGTGTCTCTGGTTCATAGTTGTTTGTTGATTTAGATTTTTTCTTTCTTATAGTTATTCTTTTAACTGGTCCCTTATTTAGGTTTTCTAGATTCCTGCTATGAGTGAGACTATCTGGTATTTTTCTTTTTCTTTCTGGCTAATTTCGCTGAGTATGATCTCTTCCAGCTCCATCCACGTTGCTGCAAATTGCGTGTGTTTATCTTTTTTGATTGCTGAGTAATCACACCATGCACAAAAACCAACTCAAAATGAATTAAAGAACTAGACATAAGCCCTGAAACCATAAAATATATAGAAGGAAATATAGGCAAAACACTACATGACATGCTCCTCAAAGACATCTTTACAGATACATCACCCGAAGCTGTGATAGTGAAGGCAAACATAAACAGCTGGGACTACATCATATTAAAGAGTTTCTGCACAGCAAAAGAGACAATAACAAAAACTAAGAGAAACCCCACCAACTGGGAGAAAATTTTTGCATACTACACCAATGATAAAGGACTGATCACAAAAATCTACAAAGAGCTGATGAGACTCAACAAAAACAAAGAAAATAATCCAGTCAAAAAATGGGCGGATGAGCTAAAAAGAAACTTCTCCAAAGAGGAAATGCAAATGGCCACCAGGCATATGAAAAAATGTTCAACATCACTTGTAATCAGGGAAATGCAAATCAAAACTACCATGAGGTACCATCTCACACCAGTGAGAATGGCACATATTAAAAAAACTAGGGACAACAAATGTTGGTGAGGATATGGAGAAAAAGGAACTCTCCTGCACTGCTGGTGGGAGTACAAACTGGTCCAACCACTATGGAAAGCTGTGTGGAGATTCCTCAACCTACTAAAGATAGAGTTTCCATATGATCCAGCAATTCCACTCCTAGGACACAGAAACATTTCCACACCCAAAGGACACAGAAACATTAATTCCAAAGAGCACCTGTATCCCTATGTTTATAGCAGCACTATTTACGATAGCTAAGCTTTGGAAACAACCCAAATGCCCAAAAATAGATGACTGGATCAAGAAGATGTGGTACATATACACAATGGAATATTACTCAGCAATAAACTTTTCTCTTATACTATCTTTTACTATATTCCATAAGCTTAGGTACACTGTATCCCCATTTTAATTTATTTTTTTTAATTTCTTTCTTGACCCATTTGTTCAGTAAAATGGTATTCTTATTTTCAACATATCTGTGTTTTTTTTTTTCAGGTTTCTTATTGTGATTTATTTCTATTTTCAAGCTATTGTATTTGGAAAAAATGATTGATTTGAACTTGTTGAACTTGTTGAGACTTGTTTTGTACCCCAATCTTCTTGAACTTGTTGAGACTTGTTTTGTACCTCAACATATTATCTATCCTGGAGATATTTTATTTGAGTTTGAATGGAAAGTATGATCTGCTCTTCTTGGAAGGAATGCTGTGTAAATATCTAATCCATAGGTTAAGTCCAATGTTTTCTTATATAATTTCTTTCTGAATGATCTAACATTTTTTGAAAGTGGAATATTGAATTCCTTTTACTAATACTGTATTGCTGTCTATTTTTCTCTCAGGTTTGTTAACATTTGCTTTATATTTAAGGTGTACCTATAAGTACATAAATATTTATAAATGGTTTGGATTTATCCATTTATCATTATGTAATATCCTTCTTTGTCTCCTATTACAATATTTAGCTTACAGTCCATCTTATCTTTTGGTTTCATTTGTATGACATCTGTTTTTACTCTTTTTAGTTTGCATGTCTTTAAAGATAATATGGTCTTTCATAGGCAGCATGAAAATGCATCTTATTTTATTATCTATTTACCCAGTATATGTCTTTTCATTGAAGAACTAATCTATTTACAATGTGATAGGTGTTAATTTACTATTGCCATTTTATTTAAATTGGTTTTTGGCTCTTTCATGGTTCCTTTATTCTTTTTCCTTTTTTTATTTTCTTTGTAATTTGATGATTTTATGCTATTGTATGCTTAGCTTCTTTCTCTTTCTCTTCTGTGTATCTACTATATGTATTGCTTTTTGGTTACCATGAGACTTGCATAAGTATCTTATATTTATAAGAGTCTATATTAAGTTGTTAGTAGCTTGAAACTTACAACACATTCTAAAGCTCTACATTTTTATTTTCCCCCTCAGCACACATTTATGTTTTTGATGTCAGATTTTACATCTTTCTCCTGTTTACATTAGCAAATTATTGTAGCTATATTTATTTTTAATGCTATTATTTTTATTTTGCTGGATTCTCAACCATACTCAGATTTGTTTGTTTTCTTGTGCTTCCTGATTAAAATGGGTTCTGGTCTTATTTCACTAAAATCAGACTTAATAACCTTCAGTTGGTGTCATCATTAGAAGTCTTCTGATATAGTCGGTGGGGTTTCTCTTTGTTTTGGTTATTGTCTCTTTTGTTGTGCAGAAGATTTTTATTTTGATGTAGTCCCAGCTGTTTATCTTTGCCTTCACTATCACTGCTTTGGGTGATGTGTCTGTGAAGATGTCTTTGAGGTACATGTCATGTAGTGTTTCGCCTATATTTCCTCCTATATATTTTATGGTTTCAGGTCTTATATCTAGTTCTTTAATCCATTTTGAGTTGGTTTTTGTACATGGTGTGAGGTAGTAGTCAAGCTTCATTCTTTTGCATGTAGCAACCCAGTTTTCCCAGCACCATTTATTGAGCAAACTTTCTTTGCTCCAGTGCATATTCTTTGCTCCTTTGTCAAAGACTGGGAGAAGATTTTTGCACCCAACACTAACGATAAAGGACTGATCACAAAAATCTACAAAGAGCTGATGAGATTCAACAAAAACAAAGAAAATAATCCAGTCAAAAAATGGGCAGAAGAGCTAAAAAGAAACTTCTCCAAAGAGGAAATACAAATGGCCACCAGGCATATGAAAAAATGTTCAACATCACTTGTAATCAGGGAAATGCAAATCAATTAAATTTAATTTTCTATCTTGAATCCCCTTATTCTATATGTATTTTTTTAGTTTTAATATTTTTATCTATTTTTCTTTTTTCTTTTAACTTTTATCATTTTTTAAAATTTTTTAGACAATATTTGCTTCCCCCCACCCCCTCAGATTGAGTCCCCATAGAATTTCCTTCCCCAAGGCACCCATGCACCATCACCACAGCCCCCTGTGCTTCTCCCTCCCTCCCTCTCACCGCTCTCCCTCCTCCTCCCCTCCAGTATGTCTCTGGTTTATAATTGTCTGTTTTTGCTTTGTTGTGTTTTGTACTGTTATTATTTTTTTACACTGATGTCTTATTTGGTTCCCCTATATTCCTCTCATAAGTGAAACCATCCGATATTTTTCTTTTTCCTTCTGGCTTATTTCACTGAGCATAATTCCTTCTAGCTCCATCCACGTTGCTGTGAATGGCATGAGTTTATCTTTTTTGATTGCTGAATAATATTCCATTGTGTACATATACCACATCTTTTTTTTTTTAAGATTTATTTATGTATTTATACAAGCACTGGGTACAGTCAGAAGTACAGAAGGGTGAGAGAATTCACCAGAGCCAGAGCGGGGAACAGAACAGGCAGACTGATGAAATACACTGCTGAGGGGAGCAGGGGGCAAGGCAGGAGAGGTCTGTCGTGCCATGTGGGACCCTCGCTGGTGGCCAAGGGATCGAACCAGCTCTACAGAGGCTGTGGGCAGCTTCTCAGCTCAGCGCTCAACCACTGTGCCACCAGGGGAGGCCCCTATGATGAAAAGTCTGAGCTATCCAGGCTCTATACCACATCTTGATCCAGGCATCTATTTTGGGGCATTTGGGTTGTTTCCTTTTTATTGAGAATATATTACATGTTTTTTTTTTTTCAGACCTGAATTATCTAAATAAGTAAGTGTTTAGACAAGTGCTTGGTTTCAAGAGCATGTGACTAGAATAAAAAAAACCATTTTCTTTCTTTTTTTTTTTTTACAAATTTATTTATTTATTTATTTATTTATTTATTTATTTAATTTTAGTTTTCTATTCCCCATACAATTGCAACCCCCTTATTTTGATCCCCATCCCTCCCCTCCAAGCCCCCCACTCCTCATACATTGTCTCTGGTTCATAGTTATTTGTTGATTTTGATTTTCACTTTCTTATAGTTATTCATTTTCCTGGTCCCTTATTTAAGTTTTCTAGATTCTTTCTATGAGTGAGACCATCTGGTATTTTTCTTTTTCTTTCTGGCATATTTCGCTGAGCATGATCCCTTCCAGCGCCATCCATATTGCTGCAAATTGCATGTGTTTATCTTTTTTGAATGCTGAGTAATATTCCATGGTGTATATATACCACATCTTCTTGATCCAGTCATCTATTTTTGGGCATTTGGGTTGTTTCCAAAGCTTAGCTATTGTAAACAGTGCTGCTATAAACATAGGGGTGCAGGTGCTCTTTGGAGTTGATGTTTCTGTGTCCTTTGGGTAAAAACCTAGGAGTGGAATTGCTGGATCATATGGAAGCTCTATGTTTAGTAGGTTAAGAAATCTCCACATAGCTCTCCATAGTGGTTGGACCAGTTTGCACTCCCACCAACAGTGCAGGAGATTTCCTTTTTCTCCACAACCTTGCCAACATTTGTTGTTGCTAGTTTTTTTAATATGTGCCATTCTCACTGGTGTAAGATGGTATCTCATGGTAGTTTTGATTTGTATTTACCTGATTACAAGTGATGATGTTGAACATTTTTTCATATATCTGTTGGCCATTTGCATTTCCTCTTCAGAGAAGTTTCTTTTTAGCTCTTCTGCCCATTTTTGATTGGATATTTTTTTTGTTGTTGTTGAGTCTCATCAGCTCTTTGTAGATTTTTGTGATCAGTCCTTTATCATTAGTGTTGTGTGCAAAAATGTTCTCCCAGTCGGTGGGGTTCCTCTTTGTTTTGGTTATTGTCTCTTTTGCTGTGCAGAAGCTCTTTAATTTGATGTAGTCCCAGCTGTTTATCTTTGCCTTCACTATCACTGCTTTGGGTGATGTGTCTGAAAAGATGTCTTTGAGGAGCATGTCATGTAGTGTTTCGCCTATATTTCCTTCTATGTATTTTATGGTTTCAGGTCTTATGTCTAGTTCTTTAATCCATTTTGAGTTGGTTTTTGTGCATGGTGTGAGGTAGTAGTCAAGCTTCATTCTTTTCATGTAGCGACCCAGTTTTCCCAGCACCATTTATTGAACAAACTTTCTTTGCTCCAATGCACATTCTTTGCTCCTTTGTCAAATAGTAGTTGACCATAAATCTGTGGGTTCATTTTTGGATTTTCTATTTGATTCCATTGGTCTGTGTGTCTGTTCTTGTGCCAATACCATGCAGTTTGATGATTATGGCTTTGTTGTATAGTTTGAAATCTGGGAGTGTGATGCCTCCATTCCCTTCTTTTTTTTTTTTTTTTTTTTCCAGGAGATCGTTGGCTATTCGGGGTTTTTGGTGATTCCATATGAATTTCATCAATAATTTTTCTATTTCTTTGAAGAATGACATTGAAATTTTTATTGGAATAGCATTGAATCGGTATATTGCTTTTGGTAGGATGGTCATTTTAATAATGTTTATTCTTACTATCCATGAGCAGGGGATGTCTTTCCATTTCTTTGTATCTTCCTCTATTTCTTTTAACAGTGTTTTATAGTTTTCTTTGTATAGGTCCTTTACCTCTTTTGTTAGATTTATTATCCCTTCCTTCTCAATTTTTTGGAAGAGTTTGTGAAGGATAGGCACTAATTTGTCTCTGAATGTTTGGTAGAATTCATTTGTAAATCCATCAGGTCCTGGGCTTTTGTTTTTGGGGAGATTTTTGATTACCATTTCAATTTCGCTCCTTGTAATTGGTCTGTTTAGGTGTTCTATCTCTTCTTTATCTAGCTTTGGGTAATTGTAGAGTTGTAGGAATTTGTCCATCTCCTCTAGATTGTTGAACTTGTTTCCATATAACTGTTCATAGTAGTTACTGATTATTCTTTTGATTTCTGCTGTGTCCATTGTGATTTTTCCTCTTTCATTTATGATCCTGTTTATTTGTGCTTTCTCCCTTTTTTCTCTTGTGAGCCTGGCTAGGGGTTTGTCTATTTTATTTATTTTTTTCAAAGAACCAGCTCTTGGTTTCATTGATCTTTTGGATTGTTTTATTAATTTCGATTTCATTTATTTCTGTTTTGGTTTTTATTTTTATTATTTCTTTTCTTCTACTGGTTTTGGGGTTTTTTTGTTGTTCTTTTTCTAGATCTTTGAGCTACGAGATTAGGTTGTTTCTTTGTGTTCTTTCTTGTTTCTTGATGTGAACCTCTATTGCTATATATTTTCCTCTTATAACTGCTTTTGCTGCATGCCATACATTTAGGAAATTGGTGTCCTCATTGTCATTCAATTCAAAGAACTTTTTTAATTTCTTCTTTGATCTCCTCGTTAGTCCAGTGGACTTCCAGTAGTGTGGGTTTCAATCTCCATGAGGTAGGAGAGTACCTTGCCTTCTTTTTATGGTTTATTTCTAGTTTGATGCCTTCATGGTCAGAAAAGATAGTTGGTATGATTTCAATCTTGGTGTATCTGTTGATGTTTGTCTTGTGCCCCAGTATGTGATCAATCCTGGAGAATGATCCATGTGCGCTTGAGAAAAATGTGTACTCAGATTTTTTGGGGTTTATTGTTCTGT
The DNA here is from genome assembly GCF_014898055.3 of Talpa occidentalis. Classification (NCBI taxonomy): domain Eukaryota; kingdom Metazoa; phylum Chordata; class Mammalia; order Eulipotyphla; family Talpidae; genus Talpa; species Talpa occidentalis. The sequence goes on along the minus strand of NW_023604295.1, from coordinate 71,303,937 downwards.
ACATGTCTGTTAAGCCCAAGCACTCTAGATTCTTATTTAGAGCTTTAGTGTCTTTACTTATTTTTTGTCTCATTGATCTATCCATTGTTGATAGTGGTGTGTTGAAGTCTCCCACTACGTATGTGTTTTCTCTGATGTCTGTTTTCAAAGATGATAATAGTTGTCTGATATATTTTGGTGCTCCTTCGTTTGGTGAATATATGTTAATGAATGTTATTTCTTCTTGAAGTATTGTCCCCTTGATCATAATGTAGTGACCATTGGGGTCTCTTTTTACCTTTTTGAGTTTGAAATCTGTTTTATCTGATGTAAGTATAGCTGTTCCTGCTTTCTTTTTTGGTCCATTTGCTTGTAGGATTGTTTTCAATCCTTTAATGTTGAGTCTCTTTTTATCTTTTGTAGCTAAATGTGTTTCCTGGAGACAGCAAAAGGTTGGGTCCTGTTTCTTAATCCAGCCTGCGACTCTGTGTCTTTTTATTGAAGAGTTTAGTCCATTTACATTTAGAGTTAATATTGATATGTTAGCATCTGTATTTGCCATTGTGTTTGTCTTTCCTTTGGTTTTATTTATTTATTCCTTTAATAACTTTTTCTTTTGGCCTTCTTTCATTGTTATTCTTCCCTCTGAGGTTCTGGCTTTAGGACTCCTTGCAGTATTTTTTGGAGTGGGAGTTTAGTTGCAATGAAATTCCAGAGTTTCTGTTTGTCTGGGAAGGTCCTTATTCTTTCTTCAGAGAGGCAGGAGAGCTTTGCAGGATAGAGTATTCTTGGTTGGCATCTGTTTTCTTGGATTCTGTTGACTATGTCCCTCCATTCTCTCCTTGCCCGTAGTGTTTCTTCAGAGAAGTCTGATGTCAGTCTGATTGGTTTTCCTTTGAATGTTATCTGTTTCTTCCCTCTTGTCAGTTTCATTATTTTTTCCTTGTCTTGGATTCTTGGGAGCTTTACTGTTATTTGTCTTGCTATATTTTTCCTTTCGTCATGGAAGTTTGTTGTTCTTCTTGCTTCTTGTATATCAATTTTCAGCTCCTTCTTCACATTTGGGAAGTTCTCTTCAATTATTTCCTTGAATATTTTCTCTGTTCCTACATCTCTCTCCCCTCCTTCTGGGATTCCTATAACTCTTATATTTCCTTTCCTCATGGAGTCAGATAGTTTCCAAAGTCTTTCTTTGGTCTTTTTCCTTCGTACTTCTCCTTTCTTTTCTGTTTTGGTTCTTTTTATTTCTGTGTCTTCAGGAGTACTTATTCGTTCTTTCATTTCATCTATTCTGCTTTCATTGCTTTTCCTGGAGTTTTTTAGTGCCTCCATTAATTCTTTGATCTCCTGCATTTCTTTTACTTCCCTCTTTAGGGACTCAATTTCGTTCTTCTGGTCATTAATTATTTTTCCCTTATCATTGTTTTCCTTTATGACTTCTGTCAGTTTTTTAATCATGGTAATTTTAAATTCTCTATCTGGAAGGCTCAGAAGTTCTTCCAAGCTACTGTCGTTGCAATCTGGTAGGTGGTTTTCTTTTTGTGGTGTGCTTTTTTCCTGAGGAGTTGCTGGGTTGCATGTGGTTTTTCTACTCCCTACTGCCTGTTTTCTAATTTGCCGTATTCCTTGTGACACTGTGTTGCTGGTACTGGCCGGCATCTTGGGCGATCTTCCCAGCTCACCTCTGGCTCCTCAGGGAGCCTTCTGCTGGTTTTACACAGTCTCCACCAAAGAAAGGTCCCTGCTGCAGAATGGTGATGTGGGGGACACGCTCTCCTGCACTCCCGGTCTGCCCCAGCGGTAGGTGCCACTCCCCTCTGGGCTGGGACTGCAGGCCAGATGGGGCTTGGCATGGGCGAGCCTCCCAGCTCACCTCTGGCTCCTCAGGGAGCCTTCTGCTAGTTTCACACAGTCTCCACCAAAGAAAGTTCCTTGCTGTAAAATGCGGATGCAGGAATGCACTCCCCTGAGCACCCGGTCTGCCCCAGCGGTGGGTGCCGCTCCCCTCTGGGCTCTGTCTGCAGGCCAGAAGGGGCCTGGCATGGGCAAGCCTCCCAGCTCACGTCTGGCTCCTCAGGGAGCCTTCTGCTGGTTTCACACAGTCTCCACCAAAGAAAGGTCCCTGCTGCAAGATGCCGATGCGGGGGACAAGCTCCCCTGCATGCCTGGTCTGCGCCAGCGGTGGGTGCCACTCCCCTCTGGGCTGGGACTGCAGGCCAGAAGGGGCCTGGCGTGGGCAAGCCTCCCAGCTCACCTCTGGCTCCTCAAAGAGTCTTCTGCTGATTTCACACAGTCTCCACCAAAGAAAGATATATTACATTTTTGTAATGCAATAGGAAACAAAAGAACAAGAACAAATGAATCTTGAAACAGATCTTCAGGATTTCTTTAAAGAATAACATTTGGTAATTCCATGATATGTTTGACCTATCTACATTCTGATATAAATTGACACCTGGTAGTTTATAGAGATTTTTCAGATTATCCAAAGTCTAGCTACAAAATTGTTTTATTGACCTATCAGATTTTTCCCTATAATAATATAAATAAATAGCACAAATGTAAGTATTATGAAAGAGTGTGTATAAATGACCTGTACAATTGCATAGTAAAACATACCTAATTTATATACATAATGTACAGTTATAACAAATATTTTGGTCCATGCTGTGAGTGAATGGATCTATTATGAGTTAAATCATTCTGGAAATCTCAATTACTTTTTTTTTTGTTGTTTTTTAGAAAAGAAGGTCATTTTCAGTGCTTCAAAATGTTTTGAGACCATGAAGTCCTTTCAAATGTGAAGAGCGCATAAAACACTTAAATCTGTCTATTTTATTAGCCAAAGAATTTCCTAAGGCCTAAACTGCCCTATAAATTAACCTATTGTCAATGTATACACATCAGCACAATCTAACTGAAATTTCTACCTGAGTTATTTGATTAGTGCTTGTTTAATTGGTCATCCATTCCATTTGTGTTAGTAGGCACATTTTCCTATATGCCATGTGATTGGCAGATTTGGTAGATAGAATAAGGAGCAATTGCTCCTCTTAGCATCTCTTTAATTAGAGGCATCCTTGGTTCACATCTCTGTAGCTTTATTTTTGCAACCTATCCTTGCTTTCTAAAATGTGCATGATGTTCATTTATAATATCAGGGGAAACTTAGAACCTGGGTACATTCCATGATGATTTAGATACACCCTGTTCCTGGAAAGATTATATGAAAGAGAGAGTTATAATGGAAATCTGTGTGTTCCAAATCACCACTGACAAGGTAATTTTAGTATTACAGATCCTGCACCAAATAGTTTAGGAAAGAAGAAAACTTTGTTGTAGTACGGTGCCTGACAAATAAAGAGCTCACACAAATATGTTGAAAAATTACAGATCATTTAGGGCAACATATAAAATATCAGTCTCTTGACAAATACTTCTTTAATGTTAACAATGCTTAAATACCACCCTACACTGAATTGCTCCAACAAAAACAGTCCAGACTTCACAGTAAATGCTCCTTTTGTAATAGTAAGGAGGATGCTGCAACAAGTAACACACGTCCAAATCTCAATTAGGCTTCTGTGCTTGACTTACACTGTGATTGAGAGTTTGGAAACCTCAGCAGAGAAAGAAAAATGGTTTATGTAATTTCCATTGGCCTTCACTATAGCCACATAGGTTGCCATCTAAATCAACTTGCAGTTGGCTGTCAGTGAGACCAGAAGTGGATTGCCTGTATTCAGACCCATGTTTCACGTTTTAACAGTGAAATTAGGGAACAATATACACCAGTAATCATAATAGGTTTTTGCCTTAAAAGTAAAGAACACACAACCCTTTATAATGTCCCTGAGTGTGTTTACAAATAACTTGAACTGGGATGATTATTCTTTCCACAAAATGCAATGAATGCTATTTTATCATGTCTCATAAGGTTTTACAACCTTCAGAAGAGTTAATATCCAGTGGTTGGTTTGTTTTATGCTTTTGCTGGCCAACTCATATTTTTTAAGTCTAATAATTTTCAGGAGCAGTTGCTGAAATTTCAGAGCATAAGGGAATTTATGATAGGAAAATAAGGCCCAAAAATAACTTTGCCAAAGACCATATATTGTCTGTTTGACCAGAGACATCTAGGCAATATGACACAAAAGAAAAATGTCCCATATTATTTTGTTTCAAAACATATATAATCATAATGTCACATCTAACACCCTTTTCCCGGATCTTGACATTTTAGCGATGTTCCAGTCAATAAGGTATCGAAAGGCTATTTCATTACCTGGCATTAGCCTCAGAGATACAGACCATCATCCTATATTTTGAAAGGAACACAAGATAGATCAGAGAACATTAATTTGATGGAGAAATGCTCACACATGTTCTTCCTACAAAATGGGCAATGCAGCATGTCATTACCTGTTGCCTGAAAAAGAGATATAAAATTTCCAAAATGACCATACTTCCATTGTAACCTAACTCCCAACAAATTACTCTGCCATAAAAAGAATGACTAATTATGCTTCCACGAGGCCCTATAAAGTGTCCAATTATGGGTCTAATTAGAAGGGAAGGGCAAAAAGTAATGGGCCTTTATTTAGAAATGTTGTTAATCTCAGGACACCTTTTAAAATGGATCTGTGTTTTGTTTTATGTACTACATTTATTCTACCTTTCTGCAACATGCTTAGATTTATCTCAATAGGACAAACATCTGTCACATCTTGCATATTGCTTTAATTTGATTGTCCCTGACCCCTTAGGCAAATGGCAGACAGGTGGAAAACATACTGGCTATTTCACACAACATCTGTAGTCACTTTAGCCAGTCATTGTTTTTTTTTTTTTTTTTTGGTGAATTAGCACAGCATGGAAAGGCCACAGAAACCAAAATCCTTCTCTCCCATTGTAGCATGGAAGGAGAACCCTCTGGAATTCACCCTCTGTTTGCTTGAACAACTCTGTACCGCTTAGCATTTACAAATGCCGCTGAGAAAAACAGCTGTCTGGTTGCAGAGCCGATCTTTAAGAGTTAGGGGAAAAGGGAGAAACAAAAATCAGACAGGGTATGACTTTTAATTAAGTCGTTATTTTTATTCTATAATTCCAACAGAGTTTAGCAATTGACCACACACACAAACACACTCTCATGCACACACTTACACACACATTCATATACAAAATGTCTTTAGCAGCAATTTGACGTGATTAATGAGGCTGCTCTGCCACATCTTGAGGATAGCATATTAGTCACAGTTAATGACTCTTGCATGCCTACTCAAAGAGCAATATATCCTTATTAAATGTCTCTAACATAGATCTAGGGAAGACCTTAAAATATCTTGTGGTGAATGACTCTATTTCCAATACTGGTGAAGAGGCATACCCGGCAATAGCCAGGACAGATAGAGTTTTATTATTATTATTATTATTTTTAAGGAAGACAAAATAAAATAGGAATATAGATTCTCCAAAATGCCCTTCATGACAGTTCTAGCCTATAATCATTATTTAAGCCAAGAAATCTTTCCTTGTAAATGAGTTTTTACTTTAATCCAAGTCAATTTCCTCTTGTGTAGACAACAATGAAAATGGAGAAAAATTGCTCAGCTATCCTCTTATATATACACTTAATATACTTGGAAATGGTTATTAAATCATCCTCCTGTCTTCTTTGCTATAAGCTAAACTTATCTACTTTAAACTTTCTCTCTGGAAGTCATTTTCATCTTTTGAAGTGAGTCTTTTATTATTATTTTTAAAATTCTTTCTGGATCTCAAACATTTTTAAGGCATGGGAAAGAGACTATATCGTCTGGGATAGAATTGCCTAAGGGGGCTTTTAAAAATGAAGAGTCTTTGGTAGTCCTATCTACTCAGTTAGAGATCTGTGGTTAGGACCCAGAATCTGTGTTTTTAACAAGATTCTGGGAAGGTCCTCACTCACATTGACTTAGGGGTGTCAGTACTTTACTTCCCCTTCCATTAAGCCATGCAGATGTGTTTTTCTGCAAGGCACAGAAGATCCCTGCACTCTAGCAAATATTTCAGTTCATCTTTTCACCATTTCTACATGTTTCAGTTTAATTAAATGAAAAATGTGGAACCCTCAAATCTCTATACCTCCTCTAGCTTTTAATTAATTGTCCATCCTTCTTTCTATAAATATTTCTTATCTTTTTAATATCATTGTGAGGTGATTCCCAGTACTCCTTTCTTTCAGCCTAACTAACATATATGACATCCCCTCGGTCCTCTAAATGACTTCCATTTTTCATTTATCTGCCTTTACTCAATCTTCTATAACTTTAAATAAGTTCTTGCATCATATGCATATTTATGTTTAACTCATTCTTAGTTTTATATTTTCATACCATTAAGCCTTGATTTTCCACCTGTTTTGCAAGTGTTTGGGAGCAATATCACATACAGCTTTCTTTTCTTTGCAGATCCTGGCACAATTATTTGCATATATTTCTCATGCATATGTGTTATCATTTGTGTAGCCCTCCTAAAGAATACACAAGAGCATCCTCTGAAGAAACATCAACCAATCAGTTCTATGTATTTATATTTTAAGATAAAATTTTTATACCAACATTCCATTACCACTTCTATATTGTATCTATTCTTTTTAGTTTCTCCCTAATCCTTTCCTGATCAGTCCTCTGCTTGCTGACTTAAATTCTTACCATGGTCCTAAAAACTGATCTCCCAGAGAACATCAATGTTTTACTGACTCTAAGACCAAATTCTTGGTGTTCCTTGTTCTTGGCATCCTTTTAATATTTGCTATTGATGACTTTTTTCTATTTTCAATTTTCCTCACTTTGTTAATGCTTTACTCTTCTCTGTATATCTTCAGTAATTTTTTTTTCATTGTTACCCACAAGATGTGGGGTTATCCAAACGTGAGTAAAGTCTTCCATTGTGTTTGTTTTTCCTCCATTTCTTTGGAGGACATGATACATTTCTATCATTATTGTGAATCATGGAATATGATAGGTGAGTATTTCTCAACCAAATTATCCCAATGCATGGTATTTACATGTATAATTCTTATTTCTTTATTTTCTAATGGATATTTATATGTGTATATACTTAGAAGCTAAGCTCATAAAGCATAGTTTATCATAATTTGCTGCAAGTTAGTTCTTTGTCTTCTATTTTACTAGAACATTATCTCTCAATCTTAATGCCTCAGATTCGGAATTTGAAGTCATTTTGACTTTCAATTTCACACCAAAGTCATTGTGACTTTTTTGCTCACCTCAAATATTATTAGAAACTACACTTCTTGGGCCTCCCCTGGTGGCACAGCATTTGAGCGCTGGGCTGCGAAGATGCCCGCAGCCTCTGCAGTCCTGGTTCAATCCCTGGCCACCGGGCGAGTGTCCCACATGGCACGCAGACCTCTCCTGCCGCCTGCTGCTCCCCTCAGCAGTGTACTTCGGTCCTTCTGCCTGCTCTGCTCCCCGCTCTGGCTCTGGTGAATTCTCTCACCCTCCCACGCTTCTGACTGTACCCAGTGCTTGTATAAATAAATAAATAAATTTTTAAAAAAAGAAAAGAAAAGAAACTACGCTTCTTCCTAGCTTGACTGAGTCATGTGCATTCCCTGAATTGGCTTTGAACTTGGGAATTCTTCTAACAAATGTTCTTTAAATATGTTAGCAACACTTACATTAGGGTGCAACATATTTTCTATTTTTTAAAGAGTGTGTGTAGAAAAAATTAATGTATTATTTTTTGTTACACAGCCACATCAAATTCTGTAAAAAGAAGAGGGATTATATTATTGCTCTAATTTTCTCCTGACTTTTAGAAAAAGTTCTCTTGGAAATCATACTAAAGGATTTAAAATCTAGATCATAAAATGAATTATTTAAACTTTCTTTTCAGAAATTTAGTGACTGGTAATCACCATTGCAAAATTTAAGCAATTATGTTAGAGAATTTCAAACATGCATTTCACAACATTTCACATCACCCTTGCACTCCCCCTGTCCAAATATAAAGTATTAAAAACTTTCCATACATTGCTCTATATTTGATGAAACCAAATCAGTTTGCATTTTATTCATACAGTAGTGTTTTCACAGATAGGTATCCTTAGTGGGAATAATGTCCTACTTGACCTGCCAATTAATACACCTTTGCTTTTCCATACTCTTCCTTTCAAAAAACCATTTTCCACTTAATTAAAATATTGCTATTATTTTCTTCAAATTTGCTTCTTAATCTTTCTCCTGTGTACAAAAACCTTCTTTTTCATTTTATCACTCAAAATTAAAAATCTCTGTCTCATTTTTCCTCAAACATTGTTGTGTTAATTTCAACACCTGGGCTTTATTTGTGTTGCTCTCTCTGTTGGAATGTCAACAAATATTTATTGAGAAAAAATATTAAGAATATGGCCTTTTGAAGGCAGAAATAAATTGAATGTGCTCTTATCCTTTCAATTCAGAGCAGTATGACCTTGCATTAGTAATTTAACCTTGTTAAAATGTATTTTTCTCAATTATAGGTTAGAAATAATGACAATCTTTTATCATCACTATTACATAATAATGTTAAATTATGTAACACATTTTTTAATAATTTGCAAAATTTTTGCTGTAGATAAGTTCTCAATAAATAACTTTTTATTAGTAGTAGTGGTTAAGAGGGGTCATTTAATGGAAACAATTTTTTTTTTAACCTCCAAAGAGGGAGTGTGCACCATTGCTGGAGGTACTGCAATGCTAGATCAATGAATGGAGTGGATGGAGCAAGCTCCTATTCCATCTCATCTTTCCCCCCAGTCAATCTATTTGGATAAAACTTGCTTAGCCTATTCACTGTGTTCTGTCCTCAGCTACTAACTTGTTCCTGATCTTGTTCCTGACTTCGGGCAATTAGATGGTGACACACCTAGTTTTGTACCATTATTCACTGGTTCTAGATTTTTGAGTACCACCTCCATTTCTTTTTAGCTTGGCATTTTTCTCTGCTGTTTTTTTTTTTTTTTACCACATACTACTGGGTTTTTCTATTTTCCAATATTCATTCATTCAATGCATACTGAACTACAGCCTATTCCAGTCATTTGAGAAGTCAGAAACCTAATGTGATGTAGTTCCTATTCTCAAAGTAAATTAGAATGGTGATTTAGACAAGCCAAATGACCATAGCAAACATGTCTGAACAATGATAAAGATTAAGGAGACAGCAGGGGAAGAGAACATATTCTGGACTGGCCAGGCAATTGGAGAAAAATCTGAAAAGGTTTATCAGGGCAAAAAACAAATAAGCTGAATCATGCACTTTCACGAAAGCTATTCAAGAAAGTGATGTAATAGGAGAGTAGATGTGAGGAAGGGAGGATGATGTTAGGGATGTATGAAAGAAAATGATAAGTCTAACATTGCAGAAATGTGTGTTATGAAAAAGTGAGAGCAAGGAGACAAAAGACTAAGTAGTTCAAAATTTGTATTCTTGTGTGTTTTATTTTGATTTAATGTCATAAACTGAAGCAAATGTCAACTGGTTTTTTTGTGCTGATCCTAAGTCCTGACATTTGAATATCTCTTCATCATTCACTAATATCACAGACATTTTTCCTTCCTTTTAATGTCTATATAGGATGTGTTTTGAAATAACAGCTTATGTCGGGAGGTGGGGTTCTATGAATGTCATGCAGAAGAGTCTGGCAGCCTTTTTGTAGACCATGGTAAAACAAGGACTGTTTGAGTGAAGTTTAAATATGGCTACCATTGTGTTTTAGAATGTTGACAGGGTGATTTATTAATTGACAGGCAGTGAAGTTACAGGGGTAGGCTAGTTGGCATTGCATATAGTAGATGAGAAAATGGATTCTGGGTGTTGATTTTGTGGGTTTGTATTGATGCCTTCATATACTAGGGATATGATCTGGAAAAGTTACTTCTCCCTGTTCCTCTCTGTCCCATATAATAGATATTATAATTATAATAACTTTTTCAAAGTAGAGTTGTGATAATAAAATCAATTAACACAAGTAAAACAATTTCAAAGCAGCCAGACACAGAAGTGTCCAATAACTATTCCTTTATTATTTTACAAAATAATCTATGATGACAATGCTCTGTAATGTTAAAGAAATGATTCATTTAAAAAAATAAATCCTGCCAGGCTATATTTATGTAGTCACTGTATGTAATCCATATTGCTGAATCAAAAGAGCTACAAAATTTTATTCTTGTATTAATTTCCTAGTGCTACTGTTAAGCAAAGTCCAAAAAACTGGGTGGCTCAGAACAACAGAAATGTATTCTCTCACTGTTCTGGAAGCTGAAATTCTAAAATAATGGTGTCAGCAGAGTCATACTACCTCTGAAAATTACAGAGGAAGGATCCTTTCTTTCCTCTTTGAGCTTACTGTAACCCCAGACATTCCTTGGTTTGTGGCAGCATAAACTCAGTTGTCACAGGGTGTTCTATGACTCTCTCTGTATGTCTGTGTCCAAAGTTCTTTGTTTGTTTTTAAAAACACCTGCCATAGTGGAGAAGGGACCACCCTTCTGAACCCATCCTAACTTGATTATACTTATAAGACTCTAATTTTTATAAGGTCACATTCTGAGTAACTGGGGTAGGGATTTCAGCATATATTTGTGGCAAGGAAACAACTTAATACATAACATAATTTCTGCAATTTTTGTAAAATATCAATATTACTAAAATTTTGATAGTAAGTTTGATTTTAAGTAAATGAATGTTTTTAACCATAAGTGCTTGGTTTTATTAACATGGACTTATTAATTTCAACAGTCAGTCATTGAATTAGAAGTGGTAAACAGTGAAAAATGGTTTAAATATGGAAGTTGTGAAAAAATTAATAAAATTATTTTTTCTCTTAACATTTAATTTGTGATCAATTATTGAATTACCAGTGATATAACATACTGCTGCAGTATTTTCAAATTTCATTTGATAGAAAATAAAAAGAAAAAAAAAACACTATGAAAGAGGACATTATTAGATTAGAAATGAGCATCAGAATTTTTAATGACAAATTGCACTTTTAGAGAATTAACCTTGTGGGCTGCTTTACCACGATAAATACATTATCTCTAGTATATAAATGTTAAGAGAGAACAGGTGGGTCATACATTCATCACATACACAGAAAGTAATGTAGTGATACTTGTCCACTAATATCCACATTTTTCACATTAAAACTCCTTTGATGAAAACTGGAGGAGGAAAACTAACTGGAAATTGAAAAAATAAATTTATAATGCTATTTAAAACTTAGGTACTTAAAAATAGATCAGAAAAAAAATCTCATTTTTGAGTTTGTAAGGTTTATAGAGTAAGGAGGGAAATAATTATGTTTTAGGAATTTATTAGGACTTGCAAATAATGAATCATAACAGCACTGAATAATAATTTCATAAATGGGAGTAGTAAGTACTAAGAAATTAAAGAACCTAGATAAACAGAATGTTTTTTCATCTTGTATTGCATTGCACTCACACTATATTGAATATTTTTTACATACAGAAGAAGGATAAAGAAATTGAAAATGAAAATATTAATGACAGTTTGATCAGATAAGATTCCAGTGTTGCTTCATGTCAAATAAACAAACAACCCCATGAGATGGTCAATAAGCAATTAACAGCACAAAACTTTTTTGACAAGTTATTAAAACTTATATTGAGGATTATCTGAAGACTGATGGCAATGTAAAAAAAAATATATTTCATGGAATAGATTAAGCTTTTGACTGTTGAAGAAGGACTACTGGCCTTGGACCTTCAAATACAAAGAGAATTTATGAGAAAAATATGCAATGCTCAGACTTCAGAAAAAGTCCTATTTTTCTAAAATAGATTTTAGAAGAAGTTTTCACTGAAGAATTCAATATTGGCTATCAGTAAATTGATTAGATAATATCAGGAAATAATATTCATATTGGAACAAATAAAAAGCAAGAGTGAGAAGAGATCAGAATTTTGATAGGTTACCATATGAGGCACTTTATAACTGTTATACTAGATCTTTATAAGAATTCTGTGAGGTAGGTATTATTCCCATTTGATGTACAAGGCAAGGGAAGCATAAATAGTGGTTATGGTTATATAACTAGTAAGGAACTAGTGAGTAGAGAAATGAGATTTAAATATTTTCTTAAAGTCTAAGTCTTTCCTACCATAAAATGAAGAATCCCCAAGAAAACAAACCCATTTTTCTAAAGCATGTATATCTATAAGACAAACCCATATTTTCTTTTCTTTTTTTTTAAGATTTATTTATTTATTTATACAAGCACTGGGTAGTCAGAAGCGCAGGAAGGTGAGATAATTCACCAGAGCCAGAGGGGAGAGCAGAGCAGGCAGACTGACGAAGTACACTGCTGAGGGGAGCAGCGGGCGGCAGGAGAGGTCTGCGCGCCATGTGGGAACCGCGCCCTGCCTCAGGGGATGGAACCGGTGCTGCAGAGGCTGCGAGAGCTTAGCAACCCAGTGCTCAACCGCTGCGCCACCAGAGAGGCCCCGACAATCCCATATTTTCATCCAATTAAATTTCTGAAGATCTAGGGGCTTTGAACAACTATTTCCCAAAGCAGCACTTATTTGTTTTCAAAAATGGTGGTCCATGACTTTGAAATAATGTAGACTGCATTAATATAGCAAATGGTGTAGAATAATACAATTTATTTAATGATTTTGATAAATAAGTGCAATTAGGTATAACAGTATTTTTATTTTAATCTTTTATTGAAAGGGCAAGCCCACAAATAGGACCGTAACTTTTAGAGACTGGGCTCAAGATGCTGTGTATGGGCCACTGCAGCCGCCTGGGGACAGGTGAGAAGGCTTCCGAGAAGCCCTCTTATATCTACTACTAAAACCACACTAGTTCCTCCCATACATTCCAGTTTCCCTTTTGCTATTTCATTTACTATAGACTCATAATTTAGGATTTTCCTCAGAATCTCATTCTGTATTCCTTCCCTCTCGCCTATGTTGGATTTGCCTTTTCTTCTATGAAATTAGTCCACGAGCTTAGCCTGCCCCTGCTCTGTTCAAAAGGTTAAGTGGAAACAATTTGGGTAATGCACTTTAAAGAGAAATGACCTTATACATACTCAAATGATTTCTTCAAAAAATTCTATGGTTTTATTATTTTGTATATGTCAAATGTAAATTTATTGGAATCAAATCAATGAGAGAAGAAATGAAAATAAAGAAACTGCAAATAACACATTAACTATGATTAAATTGTTATCTCAACACAATGAAACTAAAAGTTCATGGGAAACCTTTTAAGACTACTTAAAATCAAAAGTGTCAAGGTATGGGGGGATGTAGTTAAAAAAGCTTTTACTAGAATTAATGGTAAATGCTTTTTGGTCATAGGTCAAATACTTTGAACACTTATCTGCCTTTATATTGTATTTTTACATATACAATTGATATGATGGCTAGTCTCCAAGATGTCCTCTAAAGATCCTTGTCTTTGAGTATTCTTGCTTACCTATTCACCCTCATTGAATCAGGGCTAAATTTGAGTAGCCATTAGAATACTGCAGAAATGAACATTGCATAGTTCTTCCCTTGATTGGTTACTCTGAAGCAAACCACTGCTATATCATGAAGACATCAGAGTAGTCCACATGTTGAGGATCCAACCAGGCAGACTGGAGATTAAAACACCTTGGAAGTGGACCTGGCAGCCCTAAACAAACCTTCAGATATCTATAGCCTGAACTAACATCAGACTGCTACTTAAGAGACTCATACATTTCTGAATTCTTGATCTGCCTAAACTATTAAATAGATTATTTTCATAAATTTAAGTCACTAAGACTTGTTATGCAGCAGTAGTTATACAGAAAAGGGAAATACAGTGATACAGAATAAAGTGATACAGAAAAGGGGGAAATGTCTCAATTTACTGCTTATCCCAAAAATATATATGTTGCATAATCTATGATTTCCTCTGATAATAACTGAGAATGATTATTATATATAATGGCCAATAATTATTACAGATACATGAGAATGTAGCAGAGACACAATGACATTTGAAAACTTTTCAAAATTTTATAGTTGGTTGATAACATTTTAGACTATTTTTTAAAAAGTCACTCAGCAATAAAATAAAACTTATTCATCAATCAGTATTCACTGAGCCCATCTATGTGCTAGTCACTGTGTTAAGTACTAGAATTAAAAGTAACACATGATAGAGATTTCCCTATGAGGTTCACAGGTCATATAATGAATTCTCCTGTTCAATTAAAATTAATTAGGGCTATTCATTTACATTTGTATTGTCTTATGTAACATGTAAAAATTATGTTTTCTTTAGTCTTATTTTGGTCAATGAAGTTTCCTTCCAACTGTACTGGTTCTGAAGAGATGCCAAGTGATTTTTTTGTAGTACTGAAAGAATAGGAAAGTAACAATTGAAAAATTCCTTTTTTTGTTTTTCAGAAAGTTGTGGAGTTATAATTAGGCTTGAGTTAATTTTCATTCATTAATTCATTCACTCGTTTATTCTTTTATTCCAGAAGCATTACTCATTATAATCCACATATCTCCATATTTTAAATATATTATAGGGTAAAAAGAATGACAACTCTGACAGTTCCTTATTACCAAAAAGCTCAAAATATGTTTATTATTCTTTTTTCCCTAAATCTATGACAGAGAAAACAAGTACTTTCTATTTTTTTAAAGATTTATTTATTTATTTATACAAGCACTGGGTACAGTCAGAAGTGCGGGAGGGTGAGAGGATTCACCAGAGCCAGAGTGGGGAGCAGAAGAGACAGACGGACCGAAATACATTGCTGAGCGGAGCAGCGGGCGGCAGGAGAGGTCTGCGCACCATGTGGGACCCTCACCCGGTGGCCGGGGATCGAACCGGAGCTGCGGAGGCTGCGGGCAGCTTCGCAACCCAGCGCTCAACAGCAGTGCCACCGGGGAGGCCAGAAAACAGGTACTTTTATTAAAAATATATAAGGTGATAAAAATTTCAACATCTAATGATTGCAGAATGAAACTATTATCAGAGAAAAGAGATGCAATCATATCCTTTTATTTAAAATGTATTTATATAAGGAGAAAATATTTTGGAAATTAGTATCTTGAGGGTCAATACTTTATTTTTTATAAGAGAATATAAATTTTTCTTCTAGAGATACACATAAAGGGTAATAACAAGCCTGAAATGTAGTGGTGATTCAATAATTAATTTTGTAAATATTAATTTTGGGCTGTATAAATAGCCATTATTTCCTATTTCTTTTGTAGATTGTGTTGTGTATTTGAATATTGATACATTTCAAGTATGGTGTGTTATCTATAAAGATTCTTGATTAGCAGTGAAATTATTTCCTAATTTTTTTTTCTTAACACTCATCCAACTTAAATTAAAAGAATTCAAATCCAAACAAAAGAATAATTCAGAGTTCACTTCAGGCTAATAGTTAATTAACAATTTCAATAAAGAAGTGGTTTATTGGGTGTCTCACTCAAGTGCTTTAGGTTAATACCAGAAACAGAAAAGTTGAATTATAGTTAAAGTGGAACAAATTTTCAAGATATTTTATTTCAGATATCTCTTTGCTTTCCCAGGAACCCTGAAATTGTTACTCTTCAGCATAGTGATCTTAATGATGTGCCTTTTCTTTCCCTGGTGACTTCCTATAGCTTAATTAGCTGATTCAGGTCAACTACCTGGTTCATCAGTTTTTGAACATCTGAGACTAGGTCTTAAATTCCCTTTTGAGAAATGAATTCCCATCACAAGGGCCTCGTGGGTGTGTATGTATGGGGAAATAATTTTGAGCAATTAGGAATTAACGATGACCTTGCAGGGGATAGAAGAGGACATAATCATAAAAGTTGAACATACATCACGACAAATGAGTAATGCCCTCCCATTAGCATAATTGGCTAGCATTGAAATGGAGGTATCTACAATTATTATGGTTTGGAAACTTCTTGAGGAAACGAGGAGGTACTGGAAGGTGCAACCCTATATATTTACTCTCAAAATTTCATCATTGATAATTTGGAAGCACCTATAAATGATATGGTTAAAACTGGAATCTGCTAAAACACTTTAGTGGAGTAAAAATAGAGAAAAAATCACATTGAAAACTGGAAAAATCAAGTAATATCGCTGTGTATTAAAAACTTTTAAGAATAACTATCTAGAACTTGGGCTTTGTATTTTGATAACATCCAAGTTTGATTCATTGCTCCCACATTTTAACTGGGCAATTTTAGAAAAATGGATTCTGGACACTACTAGAGATGAGTATTCTATTAGCAATTACTTCATGGGGTTAATATAAGGAATTAATGAGTCAATGATACCTGACTTACTTATCCGTTGCTGGGTAATGACCATTACAAAAACTTAATGCCATTAAAAAAAAAACAAAAAACATTTTGTTTCTTTCCCTTGTCTGTGAGATTTGTCTGGTAGTTATCATTTGGAGTTTTTCTTGCATTATAGTGACAAGTTGACTGGGATTTCTGTTATTTAATACTGAACAGGGTGAAAGTACTAGGTAATTCACCAACATGACTGACTATAGTCTGAGGGCTCAGCTTGTTTCTGTGGTAAGTGTCAGACCATCTACATAAAAATTTTAAGACAGTGGACGTGTAAGTTGCATGCCCATGAATCTAACAATGGGTCGGAGCTTCTCATAATATAGTGGGTGAGTTCTGAGAAACAGCATCCCAAAATACATTCTTTTTTTTTTTTAGATTTATTTATTTATTTTAATTTTTTTTTAAGAATTATTTATTTATTTATATGAGCACTGGTTACAATCAGAGGCATGGGAGGGTGAGAGAATTCACAGAATTCACCAGAGCCAGAGAGGGGAGCAGAGCAGGCAGACTGACAAAATACACAGCTGAGGGGAGCAGCAGGTGGCAGGAGAGGTCTGCACGCCATGTGGGACCTTCGCCCGGTGGCCGGGGATCGAACCAGTGCTGCAGAGGCTGTGGGCAGCTTCGCAACCCAGCACTCAACTGCTGCGCAACCAGGTAGGCCCTATTTATTTATTTTATACAAGAACCGGGGTATAGGCCAGATGTGCAGGAGGGTGAGAGGATTCACCAGAGACAGAGCAGGAAACAGAACAGGCAAACTGATGAAATACACTGCTGAGGGGAGCAGCAGGCGAGACAGGAGAGGTCTGCCGCACCATGTGGGATCCTTGCTGGCCGGCTGGCCGGGATCGAACTGGCACTGGAGAGACTGCGGACAGCTTCACAGCGCTGAGCTCAACTGCCTGCGCCACCAGGGGAGGCCGCATTCTTTTTTTTTTTAAGATTTATTTATTTATGCATACGACAACTGGAGTACAGGCCAGAAGTGCGGGGGTGGGGTGAGAGGCTTCAACAGAGACAGAGTGGGGAACAGAACAGGGAGACTGAAATACACTGATGAAGGGAACAGCAGGGGGGACAGCAGAGGTCTGCTGCACCATGTGGGTTGCTCCCTGGCCAGCCCAAGGATAGAACTTGTGCTGCAGAGGCTGCGGATAGCTTCACAGTGCTGTGCTTAACCCCTTGTGCCACCAGGGAGGCCCCCAAGATGCATTGTTAAGAAGTGAAATTAAGAAAACTTATTTCCTAATTTTTTTTAGGAGACATGTAGAATTTCTAAGGCTTCTTATGGCATGGCTAAGGTGACTTTTCTATTTATTAAATGAATAGTCTAGGTACAAATAAAGATAATTATACTCCATCTCTTGATGTGAGGAGCTTGATACAAATACAGGCATGCCTATAGAGGAGAGAAAGAGTTGATGGCAGCCATATTTACAGATTACCTGCCACATGAACCTGAAACTTTAAAATAATTATTAAGAGAGGTAAATCATATTTGGTAGTTATCAGAGGTCCTGTCCTATAAAAATGCTTGTATGATAATAATTAGTATCGTTCCGGATTATAAATTTGAAAGATACTTAAAGTGCCAAGGTTTTGTTTACCTGCTACCTGACTGAAATAAATATGTAATATGAGATTTTATTTTTACTATTCTATGAAGTCCATCTTGAAAAATATTAGAAAAGCTAATAGTTGCTGCTATTACATACTCTAATGACTAAAGCATTTCCTTAAGGTAATTATTAATGATGTTAATGCTTTTCTCAGTGGTAATAGGGTTATATTTCATCTAATGGTATTTTGTAGAAGTGGATAATTCAGTTCTGACTTTTCTGCCTACTAAAGAACCATCTGCTACCTGGAGTCTATTGTCTTACTGAATTTATCACAGATGAATGCAGAACACAAAAAAGAAAACAAATTGCTTTAATATAATACACTTGTCTCACACTTTTCCATAAAGTGCCACGTTCCTTGAATGCATCTTAGCTAGTGTGTAACTTGGGATTCCAGGTTATAGAAGCTTTTTATAATCTTTAGTCATTTAACACTACCTACATCTCATTTGATGGCTTTTCTTTTCAGTATGTGCCAAAAGCAATATAATTTTTCAATTAGGAAGCAAACATGCTTTTTAAAATGAGATGCTGTTTCTGACATCCAAATTTTGTTTATAGGCACTGACAATATTCTAGAAAACCTTGTGTACAAAGATAATTATAAGTGAAAAGAACTGCTAAATGATCATCCAGGACACCACAGAACAGTTTATTCTCTTGTGATAAAGACAAAAGAATATAGTCGATTACAAAACTCTTTATTCTACTGTGCAAGACTCTCAATGTACTGAGAAGATATATATATATATATATTTAAGTTAGTTAGTAAACAAATAATGCCAACCTATGTTGAAGGAAGCTGCAGAAAGGAATCTAAGTAAATCAATGATTCAATTTAAAAAAAGTTCAGTTTTTTATGAGTTGCTAAGCTTCCAGACCTTCATATTCAATTTACAAGAGTACACTCTTTCTGAACTTTGCCCTTTTCCTTATTTTTCCTGGATTCTGTATTTATTTTTATTATTTTTCTTGTGATGTCTCATCTCAAAGATGCTTTATAAACCTGAACAGGTTGTGTTACCTATTTCCAATGTGGGGAGGGCTTTCCCACACATACAACAAGCTCTAGACATCAGCTGGCTGTCTATAATTCAACTCAGTTTTGACACTACACAGAAATAGCATCAGCCTCCACAGGTTAAGGGTTCAGTACAATGATCCTGCACACTCCCACTCTGGGATTCCACTCCCACTTCACATACCTGCACTTCTGGTTGGCTGGCTATAAATCAGAGGTTTTCAAGACCCCCTCCTTGTGTTCAATTAATTTGCTATAGTGGCTCACAGAATTCAGAGAAACATTTTGCTTACTAGATGAACAGCTTACCATTAAGGATTATAACTCAGGAACAGTCAGATGGAAGACAATCATAGATCAAGATTCACGTGGGAAGGGGCACAGAACTTCCTCGCCCTCTCCAGGTAGACCACCCTTCATGTATTCACCAACCAGAAGCTATCTGAACCCTGTCCTTTAGGGTGTTTATGGCGGCACATAGACACAGTGTAGACTTTAGGAAAAACATTCAGTGAGCAATTGAGTCATTGGCTTTTGATGATTGATCTCAATCTCCTGGCCCTCTCTTTTCTGGAGGTCTGAAAGTGGGAGTGAGGTGCCCACCCTCTATTCATGTGAATGACTCTGATGGCAACCTGTCCCATGTAGGAGCTTCCCAAACACCTTCTCTTTAACATAAGATACCTGAAATCCCAAGGGTGTGAGTAACTTTGTACCAGAAATGGGGAAGAAGGCCAAATACATATTAATTATTATAAATCATATGTTACTATTACTGCTGGCAGGAGTGGGTTCTTGAGTTCTTCACTCAAAAATGAAATAGAACTATATCCTTGACGGTTGATTTTGAAACTGATATTTATTGAAGCAACAGAGCAACTGAGAGCACCAGGAAGATGTTAAGGGAGAGTGTTCTCCCTAGAAAGAACATACTCTCCCTTAACATAGGCCACAAGGAGCCTAACACAAGGGAGTGGGGGAGGGTGTGGGAGCTGTGGAGGCTTGGCGAGAATAGAGGGAATGAGGAGTTTTGGAGCAGCCTTGGAGCTGCAGTAGAAGAACTTGTTTCTTGTTCAGCAAATGAAGGGTGAATCCTACCCAGAGATGGAGATCTTAGTATTGTAATGAGGACAAAGTTAGAGTAAGTTCAAGGTTTTTCTCAAGAGTCATGCGCCGCCAACTGGGTCTGACTGCTCTTTCTGTGGACCAGCAATGGTTTAGCTTTGCTGTCAGTCAACGTGATGCTAAAACAGTTGATTAAAATAAAGAATTTACTAGATATAGAAAGTAATGCTTTGCCATTAATCATTAAACTATGATTTGTATACACTATTATTACTGTTCTTTTTTTTTTTTTAAAGATTTATTTATTTATTTATACAAGCACTGGGTACAGTCAGAAGCCCGGAGGGTGAGAGAATCCACCAGAGCCAGAGCAGGGAGAAGGACCGAAGTACACTGCTGAGGGGAGCAGCGGGCGGCAGGAGAGATCTGCGCGCCATGTGGGACCCTCCTCCGGTGGCCGGGGAGCAGCCGGGGATTGAACCGGCTCTGCAGAGGCTGCGGGCAGCTTCACAACCCAGCACTCAACCACTGCGCCACCGGGAAGGCCGTGTTACTGTTCTTATTTTCAAGAATATGGTAGGGAGAAGACGCAAGCACATCCAAGAGGCTCCTGGCTCATTATAACAACATAGGTAGCAGATACATTATATTTTTTTTGATTGAAGTATAATAAAAAAAGATTGCACATAACATAACTGCACACTTTTGTGAATTTCTGAACATATATTTCTATCCAGCATCCCAGAAGACATTTCATTGTTTCTTCTAGTGACTGAATGAGCCTCCCTCCCCTCAGAATAACCACTGTCCTGACTTGTCCCAACATATATGAGATTTCCCTGTTTGTGTATTTTAATTAAATGGAATCAGACAAGGGCCTCCCTGGTGGCGCAGCAGTTGAGTTCTGGGTTGAGAAGCTGCCCTCAGCCTCTGCAGCGCCGGTTCGATCCCCGGCTGCTCCCCGGCCACCGGAGGAGGGTCCTACATGGCGCGCAGACCTCTACTGCCACCCGCTGCTCCCCTCAGCAGTGTACTTCACCACTCTGCCTGTTCTACTCTCCCCTCTGGCTCTGGTGAATTCTCTCGCCCTCCCGTGCCTCTGACTGTACCCAGTGCTTGTATAAATAAATAAATAAATCTCAAAAAAATAAATAAATAAATGGAATCAGACACTATGGGGTCACTTGTGTGTGACTTCTTTTGTTCAATTTTATATTTATGATTCATGCACATAATTGCAAGTTTAGTATTATTGATTCTTATTGCTCTATAATAATTCATTTTATGAATGTACCACAACTTATTTATTAAATCTAATGTTATTATACATCTAGGTTGTTTTCAGTTTGGAGCTTTTATAAATAGCACAACTCTGGTATAATTCTAGCCGTCAAACTACGTCATGGGATATGTGTGTGTTTAATACATATGACTAATAGTTTTCCACGTGACTATAGGTTAAGATTCCCTCTAGTGATATATATGAATTCAAGTGACTGCACATCCTTACAATCTTGGTAATTTTATCTTCTTAATTATAGTCATTCTGGTCAGTGTGTAGTGCTGATGACTAATGAGGCTAAGCACCATTCCATATGTTTATTTGTCATATAATTAACCTTTTTTTTATGTCCATGTGTTCAACTCATTTATGTAAATAAAAGAAAGAAAATTATTATGTAGGGCTTTCTGTATTTAAAAAATAATTCATAAGATTTAAAAATATATCTTAAATGGCAATGTTTTGTCAGGTGTGTGTATATACCTATCCCATTCTTTAGATTGTCCTTTTTTGCTCCTAATAATGTCTTTTTAATAAATAGTTTTTCAATTTACTATAATACAATTTAACATTTTTATAATTAAATTTATTGTGTGTCCTATTTAAGAAAACTTTGAACACGTTCTAATTTCCTCTAAAAGCTTTGTTTTATAATTTTCAATTTCAGACTTTTAACTATCTGGGATTAACTTTTGTGCAACATTTATCAAAGAGAGAATCCTTTTCTCGCAGAAACACAGTGTCAACTTTGCCTTCAATCTGGTGAATGTCATTTATAGGTCTGTTCCTGGACCTTCTATTGTGTTAATTTTTTGTACCAAATTTATTCTGTGTTAATTAACCAAATGCATTTTTTCATTAAAGTAAGTTGAGTAATTAGAAATATTATATTCTATGTACCTGTTATAAAACCTGATAATTATAGTTAGTAGGCAATTACAAATAAAGAGTATAAGGCTTGTAAAAGAATTCAGAATCATAAAAAAAAATGTATAAAAGGTTTCTGAAGTCATGGTATCAGAAAATTATGCAGGGTGGGGCCTCCTTGGTAACATAGGGGTTAAGTCTTAGTGCTAAGCCTGAGTTCAATCCCCAGCCAGAGAGCTAACCCAAATATGATGTATCAGATCTTTCCTGTCTCACCCGCTGCTAACCCTTAGCAGTATATTTCAATAGATCTGCTTGTTTTGCTCCCCACTTTGTCTCTGTTAAATCTTCTCACTCCCTGCCCCTCTGGCCTATGCTTCAGTTCCTCTATGGATAAATGAATCTTAAAAAAAATAAAATTATGCTGGGTGAACAGAGTAAGCAAGAACTGATACAGTCTACCAATAGGGTTTCAGAAAATGCTAGTATTTTGAGGTCAGACCATAGAATAGATAAAGAGGTAAAAGATATTAAACACATAGAGATAGACAGTTGAGAAAGTTTGGGGCAAAAGTAAATTATTGTCGTCAAGATCAAATCAATTCTGGAATCTTAGAACAGTGATACTCAAGTTCCTCTTGAGAAATTGTTTCTGGATAATAACAACATAAATAGCTATCCCAGGATGTATGTAACCCAGTTAAACACTGTTTTTGTTTCAGCTAACTTTTGTTTTTGTTTTAATTTTGTAACAAGACTCTCTTCTTGGGAAGGAAATAATGTGTTGATTTTCATTCTAGCACTGACCTCTTATCTCAGATTCAGTAACAGTTTGCTGGTCACACTTTGAACAGCATTGATCTGCTGGTGATTATTCAGCAATGTAATCAGATCACTGTGTGGTACCTATATAGAAAATACAGATAGATTTCAATTTGAATCGTTGTGTAGAATTTTAAACATGAATTATTGTTAATAAGAAATGAGCTAGGCATGCGGACATGTAATATCTAAACATAAGAATTTAGGGATTCTGTGATGAAGGTATTTCCTAATTAACATCAAAACACAAAATTCTAAACAGTAAAATGACTTTGTTAAATAAAATTCATTTGAAATTTGGTGTCCAAAACTCACTAGAACTGTCTTTGAAGCCCAAGAAGGGTTGAGGGTGGGAGAGGCAGTTTATGGTCTGCTCAGAGCCCCTTGCTTAATGGTGGAACTTAAGACCCTTAAAGAGTAATGATGGGATTCTCCATTTCACAGTGTGAAAAACACTTGGATGGATGACAAGAAGAGATGCTAAAATTCCACGTTGACTCTTGTGGGGTTAAGTAGGGGAGAAAAACTTCAGGCTTTTCCGTTCTCCCACTGCGCATGTGCAGTCAGCCAAATGACATGGTGTGCGTGCTTAGCGTGCATGGCATGGCGAGGTGTGGCACAGTGCAGTGCAGTGTGGTGCGGTGCCCAGGATGGAGGAGTGGAGTAGATGGATGAGTGTGTTGGAGAGTGGCAGAGCGTGACAGAGTACAGGGACAACGAAAAGCGGAGAGCATGAAGACACCAACAGGGCTGCTAGAACTTGTAATGAACCTACCCGATGTGGATTGGTTGCACGACATTTGGCATAGATGGCAAGATGGTTCAAAGCAGGATGGCTCGATGCAGACGGGTATGGATCCCTTTGAAACCTGGGGAGGGATTGCCAGGTGGCCGGCCATGAGCAGATGGTACTTGGTGGCCAGCCTCCTCTCCCAGTGGGCGCCTCCCAGGAATGGCCAGACGTAGATGGATCCCCGGGGCAGTTGGATCAGGCCCTATATGAAATAGAAGAGACCTTGGCTGGATACAGTGCCCATGAGGCCACAGGGACTGTGGGATGGGTGTTTCCTCACAGCTCTGCGAGAGTATAGGCAGAAAGAGCCATCCAGAATCCAGCAAGCATGTGATGAGATGCAGGAAGTGATGCGGATACTGCAACAACGTTTGAGGATTCTGGAGGAAGAAGTTCAGAGAAACCAACCCACTATTCTGGAGATGCAGACTCCTTCTCAGGAGAGGAGGAGAGGGAGGCTGGCCCTTTGCCTGAGTCTCAGCCGGTGGTGGCAAACCAACCTGCAACTCTGAAGATGCCAGACCCCTCTGGAGAGGAGGAGGAGGCTGCTCTCATGCTCTGGGCCCACCCGGTGGTGACTCAGAAAATGAAGCAGCAGTGACCCATGGCCCCAGGGGCGTGAGGCTGCTGGATCACCACAAATGACAGAATTTACTACGTACCGTCCGTATACCCAGGCGGAACTGGTGGACTTGGGTAAACAGTTCTGCCAGAAACCAGGGGAACCCTTGGTGGCCTGGCTGCTGAGTTTATGGGACCTGGGGGTAGATGGGATTATTTGCACAGCACAAGAGATGGAGAGACTGGCCTCTGTGACTTTATACCCATCCTTGAGACAGAGGCTGCAGAACAGCCGGTGGTACGGCCAGGGCGATCACACCCTGCTAGAATGGATAATGGCTGCCATACGAATAGTATGGGGTGATGCAGGAGATGTGCCAGAGACAGTGAGCAGATGGCAGACATAGACCGAGCTGGTACAGGTACTTCGGGAATTGGGGATGCAGCAGGCCATGTTTAATGTGAATACTCGTGGTCCTGACGAAGAGCGTTTTACAGCAGGGATGAGAGATTTGCTATTAAAGAATGCCCCCTCATCCTCATTTGGATCCCTCCTGGCAGTTCTAGCAACCTATGTGGGACTTCAAATACACAACATCATAACAATGATAGCTAGCTTGGGTGAAGTCGAGAGCTGGCACTCTCAAACTCAGAAGGGAATACGGGTAGTTGTTGAACAGTCAAAAGGAATGTCAAGGAGGGCAAGGAAGCCTCCTGGCATTACAGAACCTGTTAAAGTTACCCATAACCAAATGTGGACAGATTTAATGAGAGCAGGTGTAGATCGCACTAAAATACATGCGAAGCCCAATGCATATTTGTTAGAATTATGGAAGCAGCTGCAAGAAGACCAGAAGTTCATGCACATGAGAAGGACTGCTGCTCAGGGGACACCTGGAATCTCCAAGCCTCAGGCATGCACCCTGCACCTGGAAGACCACTTGCTGACAACCCCGTCCTCGGGCGATGGCCTGATCACTTTCAAATAGGGTGAGGGCCAAGGAACCTGTCCACAGGGGATGGGCGGGGACTGGAGGCCACATGTGGAGCTTGCATCCACTGGTCCCTGACAAACGTGCACAGGGTTTTGGCTTTGGTAGACACAGGAACAAAATGTACTCTGCTCTATGGAAATCCAGGAAAATTTCAAGGGTCTGCTTGTTACATTGATGGCTATGGAGGCCAGAGTGTCAAGGTGACAGCAATGAGACTATCTTTGGGGATTGGGCGATTTCCCCCAAAAGAGTAAAAAGTGTATGTATTACCCATTCTGGAGTACATCCTGGGGGTGGATGTACTATGTGGCTTATGGCTAGAGACCACAGCCAGAGAGTTTTTCCTTACTGTGCATGTGGTAAAGGCAGTGGTGAGAGGACACACTAAGCATCCACCCCTACAACTGCCAGTCCCTAGGCGAGTGACTAATACCAAGCAATATCAGTTGCCTGGAGCCCACAAGGAAATTATGGGCACAATGTCAGAATTGGAGAAAGTAGGCATTGTGCGTACTGCCCACAGCCCCTACAATTCGCTGGTGTGGCCAGTGAAGAAGCCCGATGGCTCTTGGTGAATGACAGTAGATTATTGTGAGTTAAATAAGGTAGTTTCCCCCTTGCATGCTGCAGTGCCTTCAGTGGCAAACTTGATGGATCTTCTGAGCCACGAGCTAGGGCTAGGCATGTATCATTTTGTGGCCAATCTGGAAAATGATTTTTTTCCCATAGATATATCTCCAGAGAGTCAAGACTAGTTTGCCTTCACGTGGGAAGGCCGGCAATGGACATTTACTGTGCTCCCACAGGGATACCTGCACAGCTCTACTCTGTGCCATGAGCTGGTGGCAGCATATCTGGCCCGGTGAGAGAGACCATCTTCAATGGGTTTGTATCATTACATTGATGATATTTTGTTGACTAGTGACTCTCTTGCAGATTTGGAAAAGGCAGTACCTTTCCTATTGACACACCTGAAAACATGTGGATGGGCAATCAACGAAAGCAAACTGCAAGGGTCTGGACTGTCAATTAAGTTCTTGGGGGTTGTTTAGTCGGGTAAGACAAAGGTTATCCCTGATGTTGTAATAGATAAAGTGCAAGCTTACCCCACTCCAACTACAGTGAAGCAGCTGCAAGACTTTCTGGGCCTGCTGGGTTACTGGAGGACATTTATACCTCACATGGCCCAGCTCCTAAGACCCTTGTATATGTTGATATGTAAGGAGGCAGGTGGGATTGGTCAGCTGAGGCAGACACAGCATTTACCATGGCCAAATGAACTATAAGGACTGCTCAGGACTTGCAGGTTTTTGACCCAGCCCGACCCTGTGAGCTTGATGTGCATGTTACTCAGGAAGGGTTCGGATGGGGACTCTGGCAGAAATAGGAGAGGCTACGACAGCCTATTGGGTTCTGGTCCCAACTCTTAAAGGGGGCTGAGGTTAGGTATTCCTTAACTGAAAAACAGTTAGCTGCAGTATATGCAGCCTTACTAGCTACTGAAAGTATAACTGCCACAGGTTCTGTCTTAGTGAGAACCAATTACCCAATGGCCGGATGGGTACGGGACTGGACAACAAAGCCCCATAGTGGTACTGCTCAAACGCCCACTTTGGCAAAGTTGGGGGCATACCTAGAACAGCACCACACTCTGTCAACTAGCCCCTTAAGGGCAGAGTTGTAGGAGGTCCTTGGTCCGGTGATGTATGTCAGTATGAAACCAATTTCAGAAGCCTGTGTAGAAGCCGAAACTGAAGCTAGTCCCTACAAGGAGGATCGAGCACTGATTCCAGCAGAGGCCTGGTATACAGATGGTTCCAGCTGGGGTCAGTCAGCCTCTTGGACAGCTGTTGCTGTACACCCAGAAACAGACACTATTTGGTTTGAAACCAGGGCAGGACAGAGCAGCCAATAGGATGAAATGCGAGCAGTATGGATGGTGGTGGCACGTGATCCTTCCCCTCTAGTAATTTGTACTGATAGTTGGGCTATGTGCAGGGGCCGGACACTGTGGATTTCCACGTGGAATCTAAATGACTGGACAGTCATGCATTGGCCATTGTGGGGCCAGGCCCCATGGAAAGATCTATGGGATCTAGGGCATCGGAAGCAGGTGACTGTTTATCATGTCACAGGACATGCCCCATTGGCCTCACCAGATACCCTAGCCCAGGTTCGATGGCTTGAAACTGCTCTGGGGCGGGATGTTGCACAGTGGCTGCACAGACGCTTGCTCCACACAGGGCAAAAGACAGTGTGGGCCACTGTGTGTGCCTGGTGTCTACCTGTAACTTTAGAGGAGGTTCAGACTGTTTGTGAACAATGTGTAATGTGTTCCGGGACTTACCCCCAGAGACCTTTTGTATTCACAGAACAGGTGTTGTGGGGGCAGGTACCCCTGACACACTGGCAGATTGACATCATTGGACCACTACCTCGCTCCGATGGACAACAGTATGCGGTCACCTGTGTGCACCCTGCTACCAGGTTATTGGCAGCTTACCCTGCTCCACATGCAGACCAAAAGGCAGTTTGGCGGCAGTGGCATGCCTATGTGCTGCATATGGACGTCCACTGGTAGTGGAGAGCGAACAAGGGACTCATTTTACAGGAGCCCGGGTGCAGCAGTGGGCCAAGGACATGAATGTTGAATGGAAGTTTCACACTCCCTATAACCCCAAAGCTGCAGGGATTATAGAGCGTTATAACAGACTGCTAAAGCAAGGACTGAGATCTACTGCCCCCACTCTGTCGCTGGCTGGGTGGAGCCGACGTCTGTGAGATGTGCTACAAACACTAAATGAGAGGAGCAGAAAAGACGGCCTGGCTCCAGTGGAGGCATTGCTGCATTGTGCCGCTGCTCCCATCCAATTGCAGATACAAACTTCAGCTATTTTGTTAAAGCCTGTATTTGGACAGCTGGGCAACATTTTATTGCCAGCCCCAACTGGAGTGGACCCAGGGCAGACTGTGGTCTGGGAATGGCCCTGGACTGTGAAGGCTCCCCACATGTGCTGGGTGGCTCTGATAGCCCCTTGGGGTCGTGGCTTGGAGGCCAATTTACAAATAACACCATCGGTAATTGCACAGTGGCCGCCACGGGTGCATGTTACCCAACTTGGGGTGGCAGATCAGCGGGCAATCCTAAAGGGGACATTTGTGATGACCCTGTGGCCTATTTTGAGCTGTCCACTCTTGCTACATGTAGAGCCCACTGATGCCTCTTCGCTGGCAAAGCGAGTGTGGTACTCATGACCTGGAAGGCCACTGATGCCAGCTACAATATTATCTTTGGACACAAAATTGGCGTGTATATTGACAGATGGGAGGGATCTCCCATTGCTCATACCAGTGACTTCTTTATCTTTCTGCCCGTGGGAGAATTGAACTTAGTTATATTGTGATGTATACTGTTTGCTTTTGTGGGCCATGGCTGCAGTGTTCATGTTTGTTAAAGGAACCTTGTATATACTTGTATTTAGACTGTATGGTGGAAAACCCTGAGGGGATGGATTGTGGGGTAAGTAGGGAGGAAAAGCTTCAGCCTTTTCCACCCTCCGAGTGCGCATGCGCACTCGGCCAAACGGCGTGGCCTACGTGCATGGCAGGCGTGGTGTGGCACAGCGCAGTGTGGTGTGGTGTCGAGGACGGAGGAGTGGAGTGGACAGAGGAGTGCGGTGGAGAGTGGCAGAGCGCAATGGAGTACAGCGACAAGGAAAAGCGGAGAGCATGAAGACACCAACAGGGCTGCTAGAACCGGTAATGAACCTACCCATTGTGGGTTGGTTGCGCGACAGCTCTTTACTCTTAATTGCTGGTTCTGTGACTTGAAGTCAGTCACTTAAGCTTCCCGAGGCTGTTTTCTAATGTATAAAAGTGGAATAGCAACAGTCTTAAAGAGTGGTTCTGGTGGTCTAATCAGTCAGTGTAAGTGAATATGTTTGTGCAGGTGTAAGAACTAGACTAATTTGACAGAGCAGGTTAACATTTCATTCAAAGAGCACAGCCCAGTTCTGACCACAGTCCCACGTACCTAGTAAACTCTGGCAGCCCACACTGTGTGGCCTCACCTTGGTGCTTGAAACACTGAAGTTCAGTAGCTCCTGAAATCTGGTTGTATTTAGGCATGTGGATGAGAAGAATGAGAATGAGCATGTGTTCTAATGAAGCCTTTTTTAAAAAGATTTTTTATCTTATTTTAATCAATTAATTAATTAATTAATGCAAGAACAGGGGTACAGACCAGATATGCCGGAGGGTGAGAGGATTCACCAGAGCCAGAGCAGGGAACAGAACAGGCAGACCAAGAAAATACACTGCTGAGGGGAGCAGTGGGCGTGGCAAGAGAGATCTATGGCGCCATGTGGGCCCCTCTCCTGCCAGTAGGGATCAAATGAGTGCTGCAGAAGCTGCGGGCAGCTTCACAGTGATTTGCTCAACCGCCTGTGCCACCAGGGGAGGCCCTCTAATGAAGTCTTTTAACTATAAGCAGGGCCTTGCTCAGTGCGGGGAGCCAGTCTGTACAGGTTAACAACACTATAAGGGTATAATCTAAACTATTCAGTCATTGTTTTTCATGGCAAAATGGCTAACAGAAAAGAGGGAAACCTTTTTCAGAGGTTTTATTCAAAATTCTGGATCTCATGATTCTCTTTTTGAGTGTATAGTCTTATTCATTTTCTCTCTTTTTTTTATTTGCTCAGTCTACCTTTCTTTATCCTATTTTTCCTTATCGGTTGTTCTTTCCCTCCACTTGTTGAAAATGTGCTTGAAAGAGGATTGATACTCACATATGTGTGTAGCATCTTTCCTTTGAAATTTGAAACTATACATACATATTTATTAATCTGTCATATCTCCTTTTTAATTAATTAATTTTCTTACAGCATTGTTAATTTTTGGACAGCATTTGATTTCTACCCTCAGGTGTAGTCCCCATTGTTCTCCCACCACATTATCACCTGTGATCCATAACCACCATCTTTTGTGTCTCTTTTTTTAATTTTTTAAATTTATTCATTTTCTTATGTCATTGTTAATTTTTGGAGCTTGTCTCCTTTTTTGGATAAAATTGTCAACACTAAGATTCCTTAATTTCCTAATTTGTTGTCCTTTGCTTCAACCAACATTTAGTTTTCAAGGGGGAGAAAAAAATATCTGTTCAAATTTCAAAAATTAAAGATCCTTAAGAAAATGGAAAAGATTGTGTTCATCTTTTGAAGACAATGCAAAGGTAAATTGAGAAATGGCAATCATATTTAAGCAGTAAATCTATGAATCACCATTAATTAAGCACTTGTTTTGTATTAAGCATTCTTCCAGATTCTCTATCTTTTGTCTCTAATTTTCATTATATCCACATGTAGGAGATACCACTATTATACTCATTTCACTGATGAGGACATTAAGGGACAGTCTGAGTAAATTTCTCAAGGTCACTCAGCTAGAAAATGAGGATGTAGTATTTATCTATTTTTTTAAAGAGTTATTTATTTATGCATACAAGAGCTGGGGCAGAGGCCAGAGGTATGGGGGTGAAAGGGTTCACCAGAGACAGAGTGGGGAACAGAACAGGCAGATCTACTGAAATACACTGCTAAGGGGAGCAGCAGGCGAGTCAGGAGAGGTCTGCTGCGCCATGTGGGTAGCTCCCTGACAGGGGATCAAACTCATGCTGCAGTAGCTGCGGATTGCTTCATAGTGCTGATGCCTAACCCCTTGTGCCACCAGGGAGGACTTGAGGATGTAGTATTTAAATCTAGGTCATCTGATTCTAGAAATTTACTTTAACAGTATATTATTATGAATTAAGTCCAAGTCTCTAAAGTGACTGCTTTGTCAGATGATTAGTGCCTGCTGCTCCCCTTTCCAAGATAAACCACAAAATGACATAGTGAAGAAGAAAGCATTTACAGTTGTCTGACTCCTTGGCAATTTTGTGGAACAATATATAGAATTGCTGGTGTCATTGTTATTGATTCATATATTCTTGGATCCTACACAGCAGAAGGCATTAGAGGATTCAACAGATTGTTCCCTAATCATCCAAATCCATGCAGTTTCTCATGAATAAAAGTTTGTAATATTTTTAAACTATTTAGAGATTGGCAGCTGGATGCACTATTAATTCCTTTTGGAGCATGCCACTTAAGATGGGTCTTAATGAATGCAGCATTTTATTTTTAATTAAAATACTTAGTTCAGGGAGTATTTATTAATAATTCTAACAGCAACAGATGGTCTGCTTATGTGTTGTAACAATCTTTATCCAAAATCAGTCAAAATAATTAACAGAATGTAAATTATTAAACACTTAAATATGTATTATGTATCATAACCATTCCCATAACATATTTTAATCTTTTATGAGAAAAACATGACATTTAAATAATAATATATGGGATGTTGCACATCAAATATTCAAAAAACTATATATTCTCAGTTTGTTTATTAAAAATATCTTTGGTCGTAATAGCATTTTCTAACATTCCTGCTGCTTAGAAATAAAATTCAAGCCAAAACTAAACAAATGAAAGTGCCCTTTGATAAGAACATTATATAAAATGCTTTACAAAAGAATTGCATCTAATATTGGATAAGACACTGAAAGTCCAAGTCTATCTTTTTTTTTTTTTTTTTGTCGGACTTGAAATAGTCTTACCCTGTCCCTTCATCTGTAATGTGATAGTGTTTCTCCAAACATTAGTTTCTTTAAACTGCTTAAGAATCTTGGGCAAAACTAGTCACCAGTATATAAAGTTTTGCTGTCTCATCTGCCCCTGGCTTCTGATCACACACATTTTGTGATGTCCCTAAAATGTCACTTATTTGACATTTCATGCATAATATGAATAGTATCATTTAAAAAATGTTTGTTTAAACTGGTCCAACCACTGTGGAGAGCTGTGTGGATATTTCTGGACCTACTAAACATAGAGCTTCCATATGATCCAGCAATTCCACTCCTAGGTATTTACCCAAAGGACACAGAAACATCAATTCCAAAGAACACCTGCACCCCTATGTTTATAGCAGCACTGTTTACAATAGCTAAGCTTTGGAAACAACCCAAATGCCCAAAAATAGATGACTGGATCAAGAAGATGTGGTACATATATACCATGGAATATTACTCAGCATTCAAAAAAGATAAACACATGCAATTTGCAGCAACATGGATGGCACTGGAAGGGATCATGCTCAGCAAAATAAGCCAAAAAGAAAGAGAAAAATACCAGATGGTCTCACTCATAGCAGGAATCTAGAAAACTTAAATAAGGGACCAGGAAAACGAATAACTATAAGAAAGTGAAAATCAAAATCAACAAAAAACTACGAACCAGAGACACTTTTAAGGGGGCGGGGGTGGGAGGGGAGAGATTGGGGTCAGAATGGGGGGGCTGCAATTGTATGGGGAATATAAAAATAAAATTTATTATTAAAAAAAAATAAATAAACATAACAGAAGTAAAAAAAAAATGTTTGTTTAGAGCAATTTGTATGATTTAGAGGTATAGGATCACACCAACCATCAAAAGTATGTCACCATATCAAAAACACCACCAAAATTCCCAGATTCCTCCACCATAATCCATTGTGCCTCTTCTCCATTTTCTACCCCCATCTCGTTTCCCTCTGATTGACTAAATTCTATAGTCAGACATCTAGGTTTTCACATTGATTTTTTTTTATCTGACCTTTGCATTATATCTCTGTATTCCACAAATAAGTGACAGCACCAGAGAGAGAGTGCGAAGCAGAATAGGTGGGTTTACTGAAATACACTGCGAAGGGGAGCAGTGGATGAGACAGGGGAGGTCTGCTGCGCCAACTGTGGGTTAGCTCCCTGGCCAGGTATCAAACTCAGGACGTAGATATGATAGCACTGACACTTAACCCCTAGGCCACCAGGGAGGCCCTTTGTGTTTTTAATGCCCAAATGAAATAGATTTTCTTATAGTTAGAACAAACACAAATCAGCAAATCCAAGTGTGATGTGCTATTATAGATGAACAATTCTTTGACTTTTTGGACACTGAATACTTTTGTTTTGCCTTCCAGCAGTTGTCTTCTTCTGGAACAGCTGCTATTATATATAACATGTGTTAGATTCTTTTACTATCTATATAAACAACGCCGTTTTAAGGGAAATTTAAATATCTACATATATCTATATACCAAATGGTTAAATAACTTTAAAATACTGTTCATGGTGTTTCAGCTACACCTCCATGGACATGTATCTTCCCTCATTCACACATACATGCAGCCACCTTGTATTACAAGTCTCAGCATGTAGTGATTCGGGCTTCCTGAGCAGAGGAGCTATTGGGGACTAGGGACAGAGCTGAATGGTCAGGCGAGCATATATGTTTCATGTAAGACAGGCAGGCCAATGCCTTTGTTTCTGTAGCCCAGCTTGCATCCTGGTGCTGCTGGGAGCAAGGCATGGAGGAGAGTTACATAGATGCTTGGAAGAAACATGTGGGTGAGACATACATAGGGAAGCTGTCCTTGGCAGAGACAATGCAGTCTTATCTTGATTTGCACTTTTATTTTGCACTTTTTCTCTCTCCTACCCCAGCTCTCTGGGACCTGCCTACCTCCTTTCTTGTTGTTCCCCACTAGAAAGCACCTTAAACTTTTGGCTGGCATTTAGACCTCAGCTACCCCACTTTGGGCCGATCCTGTTGGAGTGGGCATTTGCCCACAAAGAGATGGGTAATTTTATTGGGAAAGTACTATTAACAATATTCTTTGTTCTCCCTTTCTATGTACACTAATTCTATTCTATTAAAGATCTTTTATGCTAAGAATCAGCTCTTTTGCCTTTGGCAATGGATGCCTAGTCCTTTCTTGGATCGTGCATCCCTTAATAGTTCGGGGCCCTTGGGTAGCCCTCAGTCATGAACTAACAGTAGATTGTTAACAGGATCCACTAAATTCTTTTTTGTCTTTTCTATATTTATTATTTGCCATTCATGTTTTTATAGGCCCAAACACTTTGATTTTCTATGACACAATTTAGTTTACACTGATGTTATATATTAATGTAATTTCTTTAAAAATAAGGCATAGGCAGTTATAATTTTTTAATCCAGGTGTTCTGATATTGGAGATTATATACATAGAATTCAAGAGAAAAAAATAGCAGTAGTAATGCATTCTGTGATGTGATTGCTTCATCATTTCTTTCCCTTCCTTTCACCCAAGAACACCAGTGGTCCATTCAGGATGGCTGCTATTTCCCTGGAACATAATCAGTCATTCTGTTCAGATGTCATCTGTGGCGTTCTTGAGGCTAGATGATCCCTGCAGTAGTTGAAGCTGGCTCTTCATTCTACATTTCCTTCTCTGGCTGCCTAGGACGACTGCTAAGCTTTGTAAAGTGCACATGCAGTTACCTTGGGGGATCTGGGGCAGCATCACATCTAGAGGCTTGCAGACATTAATTATAAGCCTCTTCTGCTGCACATGGTGGTGGGGAAGAGAATTGGGGATTAAACAGGCCAGGTAGAAATTGAAGGAAAAAAAAATTAGTCGTTCTCCCTCTGCATATTTAGCATTCTGTCAGACTCCTGGTCAATAGATCCTGTGATAGGCCTTTTCAAACCCCCAAGTACGGCATAGATGCAGATGCTCAGAGCTTGGCAATCAAAATCTAGGAATGTCTCAAGAGTAGGAGTTTGGCTTCATTAACTACTGTCAAATGTCTACCTTTTTAAAACCTTTGTACTGCTTCAAGTTTTACATAAATAAGGCCATGACTCTTAGGATCAGAAATAGGAGAGGGAGAAACAACGAAAACTAAGATCAATTTAAAGAGTTTAATCCTCTGACAGTGAAGGTCCCCTTTCCCTGCAATCAGATCAATTTTCTGAGAAAGAGTTTATGGGGTTTTCAGCATATTTTATAAACTAGTTTTACCAATTTAAATATGTTTTCTAAAGTGCAAAGTGCAATTTACTTCATTCAAATTCATTTTAGTATTCCTGTTAAAATACTCATACCTACATTTTTTTTTCTCTTGCTATTATTCATCAATTATTTTTAAATGAGTTCATCTGTTCCATTAACTCCTCACATGTAGTTGTTGGTCTTTTAATTTTTCCTTTTTTTATCTAATCATCTCACTACCATTTTGACCCCATAGAGTTTTTGTAGCATTTTTGAAAATAAATTCCAAATTCAATTTTCCTTTCAACTCATGAAGAACCTAGGTGTTAAATTAATATCCTTTGTCTTCTGTCCATTAAAATGGCCTTTAACCTAAGGACCTTGAGGTTTCCTAGCTATTCAAGCCTCTCATTAGCATTTACTTAACATTTCCAAACCTTCAAACATTGACTATATACATTGATAATATTCTAATTTTTTTTTTTTGAACTGTCTCTTTTCTCCCTCAAAGAGTTTTGTGCATTCTTCAGAGCGGATTTCACTTCCTGCTTTGAAAGAGGAGAGGCCTTAACAATCTGAATGTCTTTGGCATATAACTGATGGCTGGGACATACTTATTAAGAGAAAAAAACAGGGGACATGAGTGAAAAGGGCTCTCTAGTCCTTCCCAACATTCTTATTCAAGGACAGAGATGAGCTTCTCTTAACATATAACTCCTTAAGGAGAAAGAATAACAGATATTTTCCAGGAAAACTAAAATTGTAGAGGTTTTGAAAATCCTAGTTGAGCATTTAAGCCAATTATAAAAACCTTAGATTTTCAACCAGCTTTGATAGTCTTACTGAAAGTGTGGCCCAAGAGATAAGATTTAGGTACATTTACCAAAGCTGTACTTTGAATTTACTGAATAATCATTCTTCAAAAGTATCTGAATCTTTCATTTAAATTTTTCTTTGCTGTCTCATTAGAACTAACATATGTGAGGATAGGCATTGGAATGATATCATATGACTTTAGCATTTAAGTGTGTGATTGTAATGATCAGTGGTAGTTATGACATATTAGAAATTTTCTCATAGGTGCTACACAAACTTGGGGACTTAGCTCCCATGCCATATTTTAAGGGGAGAGGAAAGAAGCAATGGAAATCCTGAGGCCATGAAGGTCAAAGATTTACCAGTCCAGAGTTCTATGGGAACTATATTGGTAGATCACCCCTATTTTCCAGCTTGCACTGCTGTGGAGGCTAGGGAAATTTAAGCCCTCAGAAATCATACACAATTTGTTTATGAAACTCTGTTAAAAAAAATCTCTCCTATAAAGTAAGCTTTACAACTTCTAGCTTCGTAAAAACAAAAGGCAGCACTTAGAGAAAGCACAAGCATAGGTAAGAATAGATCATTTAGGGACTTACATGGAAGTTTACTGCGATCATTATAAATGGTAACAAATTTCATTCCTTACCAAAAATAAAAGTGCAGAAAACTCATTGTATAGATATTGTCCATTCTCTATAAAAACTGTTCTCATATTTCCGATTGCCAAAAAACAAAACAAAACAAAAAAACTCATTTAAGATATTGTATCAACTAGAGGCCTCTTGAATTGAGTAAAAATGGGATGTGTCCTGACTTGGAGTGAGTGTATGTCCTAGTTTAGGCCTGTTAACTATATGGGACTCACTAAAGGCTTGTGGAAATGTTTATTATCATCATTAAGTGTTTTTTATCAGCCAGGTATTAGGCAGATTGTTATGCACCTATAGATAATAAGAATAATGATAAATAGCAAATACAAAATAATATATTTGTGACAAAATGTTTATGCCATTTTGAGAAAACTTGAAAGGGGCAAGTGCTTAAGATATTTAAATTGGAAAAGTCAAGCTTCTAACATCTGGTTCTCTTTATATGCAAATTCATTCAAAAGAAAAATACCCATATGTCTACAGCTACATGGATGAAAACTGTTTAATATATGTGTGATGATGTGATATGCAAAATTCCACTTTATTTCTTGTCTATGTCCAGTGGATTTAGGTGGGTTTGCCTCCTGGTTTAGAATACCTCATCTTTTTGTAGTCCGGGCCAATGATACAACCAGAAATTGAACATGGTATAAAGATTTCCTTTTCCTCCTCCAAAAAGTCCTTGCCCTTGAGCAGGATTCAGTAGAATCCTGCAATATTTGAAGCACTCACCTAGCAGTTGTTTAACTCGAATGGCTATGCCCTGTGGGCTTATATAGAAGGAGATGGAGCAGGTTGTCAATTATTTCTGCACTTAGGGCTATGGACTAACAATAAGCTTGAGTGAGGCCAAGGTTATACTTCAGCTGCAACCCCACAGGCAATCCAAATACACCATTAATGTTGAGGCACTATGAGATTCAACTAGGTTGGGTTTCCTTGGCAGTGAGTTCCTAGTAATGCAAACTTAGACCAGGATACAACATCTTTCTTAAGATAAGTCAGTGCATCAGCCAGAAGATGAACAGGGAACAGGTGAAATATGGCAGCAACATGCCATCAAATTATACTTTAAACTTTAAGGCCTATATGTTGTCAGACCTTTATGGCTCTGAGACCTGCATCTTACTGACAGCATATAAAATCTGAGAGTTTCTGCAGATGTTGCTTTCTCTGGAATGAAAACATGGCATGAAAATACCTTATTAAGATACCCTAACAGCCATTTATGTGACAGTTAAACCAAAGAAATATGGAGTTCAGCAGTTAGACCATCTAATTAGAACCCCCAAGATCAAACATTGATATAATTATGGAAGTCTATGGTGAACACATTTACTATAGAAGTTATAGAAAGAAGTGGTAAAGACATTAGCTATAAATGTTCTCTGAAAAATGTTGGTAGAGAGATCTAACATATTTTGAAGTTAAATTAGTTCCAGGGTAAAAAATGCCATAGATGTCCACGAGACATAAACATCATTAATTTACCTAACCCAATAAAATCTTCTTTTCTCTGAGAATGCTGTACTCCTCTGCAACATGCTTTGGGGTAGTCTCATTCTTATCATTCAGGCATTTCTTCAGATTCTTCCCACATTAAATGTGGAAGAACTCTATTTTCTCTTTCACAGATCCCTATCAATGTGTGACTACATCTGATAAAGTGGTTAAGACAGGTTTTTCTACTTTTAGATTCTCTGAAGTATATATCATTTCTCCACATTTTTGATTTAGAACTTAGTAGGTGGCTTCAAGGTATTAGCTATGGACTTACCAAGCTGTCTTTTTCACTCTTTTTTTTTTTTTTCCCTCTTTTGCCTTTTTCCTCAGTGTCCTTAAAGCAAGTATCTTAGATAATGTAAGGTGGATGACAGGAAACTGTCCTTGGCAAGCAGTTTTCCTTACAAATTACAAAGTTTTGCCTTGTTCTCTGATACTCAGATGTCTGGGAATTTATAATCCCTCAGAGAGGCAATGGGTGTCTCTGGGTTCAGTTTAAATGAGGGAAAGGCTTTTGGGAAAAAAGGAATTAAAGAAAAAAAAATCAAATGGAAGAAAAAACACACTGCTATTTTAAAATATTTTTCTCTTTATCAAATATAGTGGTAAATTTGCTTTAGATTTTGAATCTTTTCATCTTTGCTACATTCTCACTTCTTTAAATTTGTTTCCTGCTGCTGGATAGAGACCTAGCTTCCCCATACTACATGGGATATATATATATATATTCACCAAGGTTCTCCGGAGAAGTAGAACCAATAGTAGATAGAGAGATAGACAGATACATAGTGAGTGAATTCAACTTTTCTCTGGCTTTTTGTTCAATTCCAGGACTTCAGGTTGGATGATGCCATCAAACATTGATGAGGGTCACCTGCTTCTCTCACTCCACCAGTCAAATGCTAATTTCTTCCAGAAACAACTTCACAAACATGCCCAGAAATAATCTTTAATCAACTATTCGGATATCCCTTGCCCTGCCCAAATTGACACAAATTTAATTATCACAGGGTGTGACTGAGTCTTCTCTCCCAGCATTTAGCTTTGTTCTTTACCGTTAATACACAAACCCATATCATTAACTTTGTTTTTATTGGTGAAGGACTTTGATGATAAGTTTTGTCAATGTGGCTACAGTACAGCTTGTAGTTATTTAACCAAACATTGTAGTGGCAGGAAGGCCACGGGGCAGGATCTCCATGATTCGAGTAGACGGGTAAAGGAGGAGTCCTGGAGTCCTCGGTGGCTTTTGCAGGCTTTTATTTGGATTTACCAGGCAAGTGTGCTGGGCGGCAGGGAGGCTGGCTGGCCTTCCAGCCCCCAGACAGTCTTCACTCTTTCTGGGCTGTCTGGCATGCTCTCGTGGCCTCTGCCTCTTTTGCTGTGCTGTTTCGTTTTCTCTTTTCTTCTGGCTCTGCTGTTCCGCTCGCCCGGCGATTACACTGGTGTCCCCGTGACGCCGCACTTATAAGTCCAATCTCTCAGCCCAGGTGAATCCCATTTTACATATGCCCACACCCTATTCCAGGTGCCCACCATCAGACATGCATTTAGGACCACAGGGTTCCAACATCAGTCCTAATGGCAGGAGGGCAGAAAAGCCGGATACATTTTTACCTTACCCTACAAACATTAATTACGATGTTGCTATGAAATTGTTTTGTAGGTGGTATTAGTGACTTTAAATAAGGGATATTTTCATAGATAGCCTAGTTAGGCCTGATTCAATCAGGTGAACAATCTTAAGAGCAGAAGGAGGCCTAGTTCAGTCAGCTGAAAGGTCTTAAGAGCAAAATTGAGACTTCTCTGTATAAGAAGAAATTCTGCCATGGGCACAAAGCTCTGTGCCAGAGTTTCCTGCCTGTCCTTCCTGACAACCTACCCTGTTGATTCCAAATCGTCCCGTCACTCTCCACATCACGTAAGTCAATTCCTTTTAACGCATTTCCTATCATATATCTCGTGTTGGTTTTATTTCTGTGGTAGAACTCTGACTGATGCAGAGACAAAGGATTGTCTATGGCTGATAATGTCTTAATACATTGTATTCCTGTGAAAAATTATGCTTCTTAAATGGCTTCAAGTGGACTCCAAATGTCGGTCTTGTAGGTCAAGACCTGTGTAATTTGCAGTGGTGTCCTATGTTCAGCTGTAAATGCCACTTGTTTGGGTATTTTCAGTGTGATAGCTTTTGCTTCATTTTTTTTTTTCCTTTGAAGTGGTAAAAATGTGGGCATTTGAGTCACTATAGATTATCTCTTTTGAGGGAATATTTCTTAATCCACCTGTTGGGAAAACTGCAGAGGATGGATATTTGCCTATAAAGAACTGCTGCCACTGAGTTTACACAGTGTTTGTGTTCCTTAAAGACATGATATCTTTCATCTGGAGACCCTTGAATATTGCAAAGAGATTGTGTAGTAGATAATGAATTTCCAATTCTGTTATTGAAAAGTAGCATTTGTGGGGCTGTACCAAAGGGTTGGTGGTCTAATCCCAAATCTAAATACTGGCAAGGAGAATTTTATGTTCCAGAACTTCTCAAGGCTACTATTCTTTAAGTCCATATGCCACAGTTACTGAGTAAATATGAGAATATTTACCAAGTAATTTCCTTGTATTTTCAACTTTCTTTCTGTGCTTCTTCCATACTTCTTGATTTTTGTTAGTTTCACTTAAATGATTCAGCAATAAACTCACAATTTTTTAAAAAGATTTATTTATTTATGCATACAAGAACTGGGGTACAGTCCAGAGGTGTGGGGATGAGAGGATTCACCAGAGACAGAATGGGGAACAGAACAGACAGACTGACTGAAATACAATGCTGAGGGGAGCAGTGGGTGAGTCAGGAGAGATCTGCTGCGCCATGCGGGTAGCTTCCTGGCCTGGGATCGAACTTATGCTGCAGTGGCTGTGGATAACTTCATAGGTTGCGTCTTAACCCTTTGTGCCACCAGGGAGGCTGAAGAAACTCACAATTTTGATAATAATTTATGGTAAAATGAGATTGACTGTCTTACTATACAATTCCCATGTCTTTGTGAGGTCTTTAAAGGCAGTTGTAGTTATGATTTTTAATATGTTTTGGTACCCTGTACAATAATCTGGAAGTATCAAACTAGCAAAAATTTAACAAAAATATCCAGCTTTTATATTCTATCTAGCAACTGTCAGTATTGCAGTGTCAGATCACCCAGCACCACATGCGTGACCCCCTGGTATGCAGTCTTTTTAAAAACCATGCTCTGTTTCGCTATCCCCACTCCTTTTCTCCATCTGCTTGCTGACCCATGTGGCTGTTTTAACATCCACCTCAGTGGAAGCCTCATACCTGCCTGGCCAGCAGAAAGTAACACAATGACAGCAGTTTCTATGGGACTGCAGAGTTGAGGATGGGAGACCTTGGAAGCCCTGTCTTTTTCTGGACAGCTAAAATTAAGATAGAGGACAGCTCCAGGAAAAGTCATGCCCTGAAATTTTCAATTGGCACACAGTGGTTTGGAGAGTGGGTGAATAAATGGGCAATCTATTTCAGGGCAGTTTCCCTTCTGGAAGAAGGGACAATTTGTTTTAGGGTCACATGCTGAGTAAATATCTGCATAAGAAATCCAAATAGTTTCCCAGCACAAGCGATTCACCACAGAATCTTGTGACCACTTTCTCAGGAAGGTGAGTTTGTTATGAATCAGAGTCTGTCAACATGCTGATCAAGATTGTGTTCACCCCAGTAGTCACTGGGTAGTAATTGCTTCCTTTGAGAGTATACAAGGCTATTTAGAAGCTAATTTTTATCTGAATTTCTTCCACATTTCCTGACATGACATTTAACTAGTATAATTTCTTCAACTGACCATGTAGACAGTTATATTAAGAGCGTCCAATGGCTGTTTACTGGACTATCACCTTAACCAATTAACATTAAAAAACAGCAAAAATTTTAGTCTTATCGCTTACCCCTCCAAAATGATCTTTGCTTTCACATTTTGTGGAGAGGAATAATTTGGATCATTATAAAAGGAATTCATCTTTTGATAATCAGTTCGGGCTCAGTGGACTCTAATTATTGAGTACCTAAGAGAGCAAAGAAAATAAAAATTCCTCTTGTGGAGTACCACTGATATAATTAAAGTACACTGATAGATCTTGAAAATATTTAAATAGTGCTATCATTTATATGATATACATGTTAAAGGATACATTATATTAAAGGATAAATTATATAAAATTTATATAAATTATGTTAAAAGATAAATTATAAATTATATTAAATTCCCCAAACATGTAGGTGATTGCCAAATTTTCTTTTGAGGTTTTAAATTTATTAGAGTTCCACACACACATTAAAAATCTCATGTATGGCAGAAAGCAAAGTTTGTCTTAAACCTCTGTGAACTAAAATCACCATGTCTCACATAGTTTTAGAATTTTATATAATAACACTGTAGTAAGGTAAAAAAGCTGTGTTCCCTGAAAGTCTCTGTGGCATTGTCTTACCAGCACCCGAGCCCTAACAATTGAGCTTGATGACTTCTTTGCCTCTGTAGGTAATTCAGGAAATCCATTTGCTAGAACACCTTGGGAGGCACAGTTCCAG
Organism: Talpa occidentalis; assembly: GCF_014898055.3. Taxonomy (NCBI): domain Eukaryota; kingdom Metazoa; phylum Chordata; class Mammalia; order Eulipotyphla; family Talpidae; genus Talpa; species Talpa occidentalis. The sequence continues at coordinate 71,261,070 of NW_023604295.1, read as the reverse complement.
GTTAACTGATCAGAAAATGCTTGCAGAGCTTGCCTAGGCTATCAATTAACTTTTGAAATGTTCATTCTGTCAAAACAGAAATTGTCATAATGACAAAGAACGATTCATCTATATTCCTATCTCAGAAAGTTTATTTGCTCACCGACGACCTGAAGACTGTTCCTAAAAAATGAAACTGGTCAAAGGCGATCAAGGGCGCCTCATTATTTGGGGGAGAATTCAAACTTTAAGGCAGCTGACTACTCTGTTCAATAATAGCAATCTCTTTAATCACAGTCAGATCGATAGTGAAATATTTACTGCAGATGCTTCCAGAATGATTTGAAGGCAGTTCTTTGGAGAGCATTGATAATCTCAGGGCAATCTGAGGCATCCTTTTGTAAAATGTCAAAGTGCCACACCAAACAGTGCCTCTGATACTCATCTATGGATCATAAATAACAAAAAGCTATTTTAAGAGGTTTTGTTGCCCCAATATAAAATTACCTCTGACTAAAAACATGACTGGGCAGTTCTCAGTGGGGCAGTGAGAAAATGTGAAGTTTTACAATTTCGGCAGTACAGATCAGAATATGGTAAAAGCCCAATAATGTCACATATAAAGAACCTTTAAAAACTTTTTTTTGGTAAAAATATTTGTTTTATTACTGTGTGCTATAAATTTTACCCTATCTTTCACCCTATCTTTCACTAGTTTTTTTTTTTTCTTCACTCTTTCCCTGACATATTACTAAATGTGCTTCACTTCTTTTGGGGCCAAGATTATGGTATTTTTTAACATTTGTTCAGTCTGTGAAGTTATTAAAATTTTTTTTAGAAAGATGTATTGCTAAAAACAAGTGATGGGCCCATTTTGACTAAACTGCTGTTTAAATTATTGATGTATATCTCCAGAAAACAAGCTTAATAGCCTATTATAAAGCTTATTTGAATGAAAAGACAAAACAGTCACTCACAGAAACTGTCTGGCAGCACTTCACAGACAATTGCACAAATTATCCAAAAGGAACCATGACAGAGCTTCATTCCGTTTAGAATATGACATAGATGATATAGCCCACTGCTCACAGGGCCATATCTCAATTATTTTAAATAGAAAACTTAACAAATGTACTCAATTAGAGCCCAAATTTAATCAATTGCAACCTGGCCAAGACTGTCACATTTTAAAGAAGTCAAACCTTCCTTCAAGCAATTATAGGACTTGAAAAGATCAGATGCATGTTAGGAAGCTATAATTCTAAAACACTAACGGTACTTCTGTAGAACTGTCTCATGTCAGATCTACCTTGTGCGGTATGTGACTGTGAAAAAAAAAATTGTGGGGAATTGAGATTTTGCGATACGTTATCAAATGGGCCATTTAGAATGTGCATACTAGTAAGTACATAAATTTCAATTTTAAAACGCTAGACTGTGACAAACTATTGCTTAGTTTTTTTTTTTCTTTTACTTCTTTTATAACACTGTTGTGTATGATTCAGAAATACAAGATTACACTTTTTCTCATGTATGTTACTGTAGTGTATGGAAAAAGTATCAGGCTTTTCTGCCCTCCCGCCATTAGGATAGATGAGGGAACCCTGTGGTCCTGAATGCATGCCTGATGGCAGGCACTTGAAGTGGGTACACCTGGGCTGAGAGACTGAGTTTATAAGGGCGGCATCATGGGGGCGCCAGCAGAAGCCAAGAACGAACGGAAGCCTAGAGAAGAAAAGAAGCAGAGAGAAGGCCAGAGAGAGCCCAGATAGAGTGAAGATTTGCTGGGGGCTGGGAGGACTGCCAACCTCCCGGCACCCCAGCACCCCTGCCTACCATATGCATGGTAAATCTAAATAAAAGACCTGCAAAAACCACTGAGGACTGACTCCTCTTTTACCCGGACTGCTGGATCAGAAAACCTGTTCTGTGTCCATGTTCCTGCCCCTACAGTTACCCACTTCAAAGCACCCATAGTCCTCCACAGTAATCCCCTGGACACCTTCCACATTTTTCTCTCTACCCTTTACCTCTAATATCCTCAGTTCTACGGTCAGATTTCTAGGATTTGTTGGTTGAGTTTCTGTATTTTACTTTATTGCTTTATATTTCACATGATTCTTTACTTTCTCCTTCTTACTTATTTTGCTTAGCATAGTTCCCCTCCAATTCCTCTACATTATCACAAATGGCAAGAAGTCATCTTTTTGAAGACTATGTAGTATTCTGCAGTACACATATACCATATCTTCTTAGTCCACTCATCTGTCCTTGGGTTCATGTTTTTTCCCATAACTTAGTTATTGTAAAAAGTGCTGCAATGAACATAGGAGTGCATATATAACTTTGAATTAGTGTTTTTTCATTCTTCCGGAGATGAAACACTACCTCCATAGTGTTTTTCATAAGGATTGGATCGGTCTACGTGTCCACCAACATGTCGCTTTTTCTCCACATTCTCATCAACACTTATTTTTGGTCTTTTGTATATGGGCCATTCTCATGAAAGTGAGGCAGTATCTCATTGTGGGTTTGAATTACATTTCTCTAATAAATGAAGATGAGCATTTTTTTCAATTGCTGGTTGGCCGCCCATGTATCTTATTTGGGGAAGTATCTATTTAGCTTTTCTGCCTATTTTTGTTGTTGTTGAGTTGTATAATAGAAATATTTTGCTTTATGTATTCCCGACAAGTGAGATTAGTGGTTTATAACCAGTAGAGCATTAATATATAAAATAAATATCCTATTTAAAAAAAAATGTGACTTTGAATTAACATAAAAGGAAAATATCTATAAATGATAATATGGTATATTTATATACATTGAGAGTCATTTCTTGTATTTAGAATAAAACATTGAAAATAACCACCAGTATTTAAAGATCTACACATCATATTATTAATGTCATCAATCCAATTAATCATTTATAGAATATGTAAAAAGTCTTCTTCAGAATAAAGCAAGACTCTTTAATGTGCACAACACAATATTTCACCAAAAGGTATCGATACTTTTTTAAACAGATATTAATGAATAACTTCAAAATTTAATGTTCCTTCATGATTGACTTCTCATTTGCAATGCATACATAACAGAAAGATGAAGGTCATTGTTACAAAATGATTTAAAATGCATTCTACACTTTATCAAGATGTGAATTTGTGTATATAATTATGTGTTTTAATATATATATACACACACAAATATCCTAATATTCAATATCAAGCTCATATTTTGTGCCATGCTGTGGTTCATGGACCTGGTTATTGGACTAATAAAATCAATTCTGATGTTGTCCAATCAGATGTGAAGATACTGAGTTGATAACCAACATTACTTATTCCATATTCTAAGTATTCTGTACACATTTCTGTCCTTGTAAGTTCTTATTAAACTCTTTATGTACTATGAGGTTCAAATAAAATTGATGTAAATGATGACAATTTGGGGGTTGGTTAATAATTGTTAGATAAAATAAGAGGGCTATTTAGTGGTTGGAGCTTTAGCGTTGAAAGTTTAATGTTCGAAGTATGATAATCAGAAGGTGGGTATATATATATGATATATATATATATGATATATATATATCATATATATCATATATATGATATATCTCATATGATAGATCAAAATGAATTGTTGTAATTGCATGTAATGATGAGGAACTATATATACAATGGCCTTTTTGAATCTAGGGCTTACTGTCTTCCCTGATAGGGTGTTGTGGTTGGCAATAACTATACTTGGAAAAGTCAAGGTCTGAGAAAATAAAAAAATTATGAATCATTTTTAAAATCCTTTCTCAAGATTTGAACTGGACATAGATATTTTGAAATTTAATATCTTTAATACTTGCCTTTTTCTTTATCTAGTTTTCACAGGAAGTAAATTGTTTGAATAATGTTTAGTTAAAATGAAAAAAATCCTTATGTTTTTCTTATAAGGGTCTAGTTAAACAAATTACATATCATCTAACAACCATTTATCTGTCTGTCTACCCATCCATCCACTGGATGAAAGTAAATTGATCATTACTCTGGCACCATTTCTTGCACTTTCTCTGAAGAATGGATCACTGATTAATGTCGTATTTTTGTATTTAAAAGAATTACATTGAACTGAGATTATACCAAAAAATCAAATGTTTAAAATTTATAGTAGGTAAGCATGATACAGTAGTATTTAAATCATAGTTACTGAAAGTTATATGTAAGTCAGTTCTACCTCACTCTCATTTCTTTTGTTATTTAAATTATAAATTTATTAGCTGCAGAAGAGAATAGGATGTTTAATTGTTTACATTATGTGCCATACAACTTTGGGTGGAAAATTAGTCACAATCTCAACAGTTTTATATAGTCATACTTTGTCTTTTTCCTAAATTTGATGTTCTGGTACTATCTTAAAAAAATATAAGAGAAATATACTATTGGGAAATAACGCTGTAGTTTGTGGTTAAATACTGGCATTGTATTGTAGAACATTAACTCCTTCTCTTAGCATTGGATTATAGGCACCAACTTGCTATAGATGGTTTAATGATTTAGGGATATAACTATTAACACAGTATAAGCAATTCACTATAGGGTTAGAGATACTGAAAGACTTTTTAAAGAAAATTTATAAAATTATATGACAAATGAAAATCTACATATTTCTATAATTATTCATTATGATGTTCTACAAAATTTTTTGCTGATATGTACATATAGGAAAAGTGGTATGTATTAGTTAGTGCACCAAACTAGGAGTTAAGAAATTTGTTCCAACATTCTATCCCTCTGAATATAATCCGGTGAAATCTTCTCCACTTTATAGTTATTAACCTAACTAAATCAGTTTATTTGCATTACAAAATCAAAAAGAAGATTACATTTCAAAACCAGTGTTTGTTTTTCTGTTCCTTAAAATTTAAATTTGATATGGTAGACTATGGATGCTTTGGTGGTGGGAAAGCTACAGTAACAATACCTGAAGGAGAATATCCAAAATATAAGCAGCAATGTAAACTAACAGTACCTACATAAAAAATTAAAAACAAATAAATAAATCATGATCTGGCTGTGATCCTTAGCAGGATTTGTCTTTTTTATCCTAAGTTGCAGTCTGTTGAGTTGCTTTGTGAACTGACTTCAGAAGTATCTGGGAACTCAGAGGCAGGTGCAGAAATGACTTAGAGATTGAGATAGAAGCTGACATCAATTTCTTCTTATGTTCCTCTCTATGCAAAGCAAATAGTGTTTCTATAGTGATTTAAATCTTCCACCTGTGGATAGGGGACAAAATTAATTATTTCCATATTCTTTGTGGAATTTCTCTAATCAAGTATTTTCTTATTGAGAAAATCTGGCCTTTTGATTTTGGATGGAAGTTTATATGCCAACAACAGGTCTCCAAGCCTATATAGTCTTTATTTTTTTTTAAGATTTATTTGTGCATACAAGAACTGGGGTATAGGCCAGAGATGTGGGGGGCGAGACGCTTCATGAGAGAAAGAATGGGGAACAGAACACGCAAGACTGACTGAAATACACTGCTGAGGGGAGCAGTGGGCGAGTCAGTAGAGGTCTGCTGCACCATGTGGATAGCTCACTGCCTGGGGATCAAACTTGTTCTGCAGTGGCTGCAGATAGCTTCATAGGTGGCGTCTTAACCCTTGTGCCACCTGGGAGCCCTGCCTATATATTCTTTAAAAAGCCAAATTAGATTGTGACTGCTATGTAACTCATTTGAGTTAAGTGGAGAGTTAGAAGAATGAAAAACCTCAAGAACTCAACTCTAACAGATTAGTAGTGATTGTATGCCTAAACATGAATCATCTTTCTCCACTTTAGGAAATGACCACTGTATTTGTTTCCTTTCCTGTCATGTTCTCTCCAGGGATTTCTATAAAATTGTATTTTCATAGAAAGCTCATGATAATCTGCATTTTCAAGACCATACAGAAAATTTATATCTTTTCAGTTATGTAAAAAATTTATTTTTTTTAACCCTTTAACGGCTATATATGGTGCTCAGGTAAGTTAAAATCTCACCCATCAACATTCTTGGTACAGCAGGAGGCTTTGAGGGGTTAAAATATATCACTAGGTCCTCAAATACCGCCAATAATCCTATACACCTAGACAGATTTAAATTGAATTTTAGCCATCCTGTGTACTTTCTCATTTCTTGAGAGGAAGTTTAGTTTTGTTTTTACCACATGGGGATGTAGGCAGAGACAGTGGCTGAAATGGAATCCATTGCATCAAAAGGCTTGTGTGTTGATTGAATTTAAAATTGGGCTTTCTTGTTCCCTGATTTTTGCTTCAGAGATTTGTGAAGGGGGTGGCAGGTGTCTTGTAAATAAAAAATGTGACTCAGCCATAAAACTTGGGGTGGAGAAATAAAGAGCTTCAGTGTTCATTAAAAAAAAATGGGGCTCTGTGTAACATAAATAGTTTTGACAGTTTCCAGAAATCAGCTTCGTACAACAAACCTAAATATTAAGATGTTTCTCTGGTCCTAACTGCTACTAAATTTTAATTAGAGTGTTGAGATAATTTAATCTGAGAAATAATGCTAGCGTTCTCTAAAATCAGTTTTCTGTTTATTTACCAAATTTTCCTTAACAACATTTTGAAAAGAAATAGTTGTTTATTATTTGTTCAATCTTCCAAAATATCCTTTGTAAAGAAGATGTATTTGTAGTATAACAGAGGTACTGATGTTTACGTGATGTCTCAATTCTTGTGTTCACTTAAAAATTTTCAGTACAAGTTCCATTTAATAATTTGAAAACCTTTTAGTTTAATTAAATGAGTTACTTAAATTGCATGATTTTAGAGTGAAAAAGATAAGGCAGCCAACCTCCACCTCATTCGGAAGGTTCTATCACAATATCACCTCAATTCCTAGGTTTTATCACACCATAGCAAATCCAAACATGCTATTTTCAGTATGTATTAGAGTTTCCTTACTTTGGCTTTTCTATCAAAATCATACACTAAAATCCGATATTCTCCTTTCAAATAAAGTAAATTCCCTGATGTCTTGAAGAAAGTTGTTCTTAGTCACCTTGAATTTAAAGAGGAAAACTCCAACAGCAGTCAACAAATAAGAAACATACTGGTTACTTATAAATTCTCTCTTGGGTATTGTCCAACAGACTCTAGGGACCCACAGCAATAGAGTATTTTAAGGGAAACAAAAACATACTTCAAAGAAAGAGGTATTGAATTTCTTCTTGAATGTCTTTATGTCTAGCCTCTGTTGAACTAAGGAGTAGGGATTTTAACAGTCTGCATCTTTCTTGGTTGATCTCAGTGGTGCAGCTTTCAAATGATAAAATCATAGGAACACTGGGCCTTCTATTTGATTCTAAAATAATAAGATTATGCAAAATTTAAAAGCAGAGTATTAATGGGAAAAAATCTTCTATGGAAACTGGGTTCCTGGCAAAATGCACATCAGGTGGAATCCAGGTCCAAAGACAATTAGGTTCTGTAGTTTATATTTTGTAGGTTTGGCAAATTCATTTCAAGCATGTGAATTTGAATTCAAGAATACAATTCAATTTGAAATGAATTACAGGCTTGAGAAGAAAGCATCTATGTGCAATTACAAAGTTTGATGAAACAGAATCATATACTTAGGTTCCAAAAAGTCAGAGCCTGGAAATCTTACAGTGAGGGTTTATAACAAATCATTGAGCATATATTACATGCTGTGATGAAAAATTAGGAAGCTATTCTTTTATTATATTATTTTTTATTTAATTAAAAGGCTTTATTCCTGATCCAGAAGAACATAGATTCAAATTATGAGAGATGGAGTGAGAAATAATCTTGAAAAAAGAACCAGGATTTCTAATGTATTATCAATAACAATATTAGAAGAGTGAGGCTAATAGATCCACACAGAAGAATTATACAAAAAAGTAATTAAGTGTCCTTGATAATTTTATCAGATCACACAAGTAACATTCATTTTAGAAATGTCATTATAGAAAATGAAAATAGAATGTAGACAAGATAAAATAATTTAGCATATTTTTATTCTCAATTCTATGTGTACTTGCATGAATGAAATAATAGAATTGCTTCCCTCCATCCTTTTTAAAAATTATATTATCCACACCACTATTCAGATAGCAGAGTTAGCTTCAAATACTCCCTGACCTGAATATGAGGTTATGAGCTGTTTAAAAATACTCTTAACTACAGTGCAGAATGAATTACAATTTTGAGAACAAAACTTTTATTTGTAAGTTTTAGACTTTGATGAGACAGAAAAAGATTATAGGTTCCAAGAAGCCACAGTCTGTCATACTTAAAGTGAGAGTTTATGACATAAACTATGGAGTAATTCAGTTAAGATATAAGTACAACCAATTTTAAAAGAGGTGATATCATGGCAATAGGGAGGGTAGACACGACAATAGAGGAAATAATGCTGCTCCCTTCTAACATTAAAACTCTATGAGTCTGGTGGGACCCCAAGCTGAAGGCTTGCCAGGGTAAAATCACTGGGAACAAAAGGCTGTGAGAGTTTTCATGTACAGACCAGTGCCCAAGTGCCATATGAGCACTGGTTAAAGAGAGGTGTAAATAGAAAATCTTGAGTACTGACCGGTACTGGGAAACAGGCCCTAACTCTCAGTTAGAATGGAATCAGAAAATGCTGATGGGGTCAGCTCACCCATAAAGGACTTGCATTGTGATTCAGCAAACTCAGAGAACAAGGGTTTTGAGGTCAGAGCCATGATGGGACCAAGAGCATGAGTAGTAGATATAGTGGGTATCAGAATACAACTAAGATCGGGCCGTATAAGTTGGTGGGACAGAAGATGTATAAAACATAGCTTGTCTAAATTGGGACATAAAGATCCCTGGAAACTTCAGTCTCCTTGAAAGAGAAAAATAGAGAATGAAGGGAAAGAAAAATTTGCTTTAACTTTGTTGAAATTATAACCTCAACATACAAGTACCAGAGTCATTATCCACATTAATTGGAATTATTATTTTTTATTTGCCTCCAAATGAAAATGGGGCATATATGCTAAGTTCCTTTCCATTTAATTCGAATGAAAATTGTATGGCCTTTCAGTGTTGTCATTTATTTACTGATACTCTAATACATATAGATTATTTTTCTGTTTTAACTAATCTACAGCAAATTCTTTGTGCATACATTTTATGTACTCTGATTTTGTTCACTGATTAGTTTATAATGATAAGTTCCTGAAAGTGCAACTACCAGATCAAAAACTCTTTTTTTTTTCTTTTATTTTTATTTTTTTTTTAAATAATAAATTTTATTTTTATATTCCCCCATACAATTGCAAATGCCCCATTCTGACCCCAATCCCTCCCCTCCCGCCCCCCACCCCCCAAAAAGTGTCTCTGGTTCATAGTTTTTTGTTGATTTTGATTTTCACTTTCTTATAGTTATTCATTTTCCTGGTCCCTTATTTAAGTTTTCTAGATTCCTCCTATGAGTGAGACCATCCGGTATTTTTCTTTTTCTTTTTGGCTTATTTTGCTGAGCATGATCCTTTCCAACGCCATCCATGTTGCTGCAAATTGCATGTGTTTATCTTTTTTGAATGCTGAGTAATATTCCATGGTGTATATGTACCACATCTTCTTGATCCAGTCATCTATTTTTGGGCATTTGGGCTGTTTCCAAAGCTTAGCTATTGTAAACAGCGCTGCTATAAACATAGGGGTGCAGGTGTTCTTTGGAATTGATGTTTCTGTGTCCTTTGGGTAAATACCTAGGAGTGGAATTGCTGGATCATATGGAAGCTCTATGTTTAGTAGATCCAGAAATCTCTACACAGCTCTCCACAGTGGTTGGACCAGTTTGCACTCCCACCAACAGTGCAGACGAGTTCCTTTTTCTCCACACCCTCGCCAACATTTGTTGTTGCTAGTTTTTTTAATATGTGCCATTCTCACTGGTGTGAGATGGTATCTCATGGTAGTTTTGATTTGCATTTCCCTGATTACAAGTGATGTTGAACATTTTTTCATATGTCTGTTGGCCATTTGCATTTCCTCTTCAGAGAAGTTTCTTTTTAGCTCTTCTGCCCATTTTTTTGACTGGATTATTTTCTTTGTTGTTGCTGAGTCTCATCAGCTCTTTGCAGATTTTTGTGATCAGTCCTTTATCATTAGTGTTGGGTGCAAAAATGTTCTCCCAGTTGGTGGGGTTTCTCTTTGTTTTTGTTATTGTCTCTTTTGCTGTGCAGAAGCTCTTTAATTTGATGTAGTCCCAGCTGTTTATGTTTGCCTTCACTATCACTGCTTTGGGTGATGTGTCTGTAAAGATGTCTTTGATGTGCAAATCCCATAGTGTTTCGCCTATATTTCCTTCTATGTATTTTATGGTTTCAGGTCTTATGTCTAGTTCCTTAATCCATTTTGAGTTGATTTTTGTGTATGGTGTGAGGTAGTGGTCAAGCTTCATTCTTTTGCATGTAGCGACCCAGTTTTCCCAGCACCATTTATTGAACAAACTTTCTTTGCTCCAATGCATAGTCTTTGCTCCTTTGTCAAAGATTAGTTGACCATAAATCTGTGGGTTTATTTCTGGATTTTCTATTCGATTCCATTGGTCTGTATGTCCGTTCTTGTTCCAATACCATGCAGTTTTGATGATTATGGCTTTGTAGTATAGTTTGAAGTCTGGGAGTGTGATGCCTCCATTCCCTTCTTTCTTTTTCAGGAGAGCTTTGGCAATTCGGGGTTTTTTGTGATTCCATATGAATTTCATCTATAATTATTCTATTTCTTTGAAGAATGACATTGAAATTTTGATTGGAATAGCATTGAATCTGTATATTGCTTCAAAAACTCTTTTTATTTGAAAGTTTTTATTACATATTTTAAATTTCTTTTAAGAATGAAATGAAATTATCTCTTTATTCTCTAATTAGCATTACCTAAGAGTTTCTGTTTCCCTAGTCCTAGTATAGGACCATAGTAGTTAAATTACTGAACAATTTGGAAATTTACACAGATTAAATTTAACTTGTTTGATTGGGGTAAATATCAAAGGCTCTAAAGTGACTGGGGATATGGCTTAGACTTTTAAAGTTATTTTTATATTTCTTGAGGTGAATAAAATATTTCACAGAGAAACACTTATTTGGTTGTCAGATTGGCCCTGTTGATTTGTCTGAGTCTGTTTATTCATACTTCATAAGACAGTGGAGATCTATGTTCAAAAGGAAGTTAAAATTAGTTGACTTCAATACTATGTGAGCTCCTATTCCAGTGTGTCCATGATGAAGGAGGATCAAGTTAAGATTTGCTGAAGTTTTAATTTGCCACACTAACTTTCTAGTTGCCTAAGGGAGGCAAGGGGGGAAATTCAGATGCATGAGCTTCTCAGGAAGGGATCCTCATTGCTGTGCCGAAGATTTTGTTGCAGCAGAATGAAGTTAGAGTGCTGTGCCCTATCGCCCCCCTCCCCACCTTTTAATTGTCATTTCATTGATTGATGGAGAGAATTTAACACATGGGCTCAAACTCTTTGTTATATCAGAAGTTAGTGTATAGGAAGAGTTTTCCTTCAAAGATTTTTATGGTTTACATTGTCATCAACAGTATAATACATGAAAAATATCTGTTTAGCTATACTTTCAGATATTTCAATGTGTAATGTAACAGGCAAAAAATTTATATCATTGTGTTAATTTGTATTTCATTGTGTGGTGGTGATTAATGTTTCCTATTGTTTTGATTTAATTTTTGTATTTGCTATAACTTATTTGAATGGCATAGAACAAACTAGAGAAAAAACACCAAATAAAACAATAGACTAATGCTATAAAAAGGTTTGGCAGACGGATGCTAGAGGTGGTCCAATCACCAGGTCCTACCTCCTGGTATTTAAACATTTGTGTAATGCCATGGCCTTGAGTATAGGCAGACCAGAAACTAACTTTTGAATTGTTGTATGTGGCAAAAGTGGTGGAATGTCCCTCCCAGTCTGCTTTACATTACGTTAGACTGTTTTGCTAGCTGACTCTGCTAGAAAATCTTCTTGCATGCTTGATGACATCAAATACCATTCTGAGAAAGTCTTTATGGCAAGAAATTGTTTATAAACTTTAGGAGTGGAGATAACTTCTAGAAATTGAGGGTGTGTTGCTGCTGAGAATTGTCAAGAAGCCCAGAGTCTCAGTGCCATAGTCAAACCAAATAGATTCAATAACCTGGGAAAGCTTAGAAATTGATTCATTCCTAGTTTTGAATGTCCGGGTGAAAATACAGTCCAATTATGACCTTGATTGTAGAATTACGGGACTTTAAACAGAAGACCTAGCTAAATCATGCTTAGACTCAATCCACAAAAACTAAGATTAATAACTTGCTTTTGCTTTAAACTTGTGTTTTGTGGTATGATGTTAACCAGAACTATGTAACTAATGCAACATATTTTTCACAGAACTCAAAGATATATGGCCAAGACAGATGTAGTTCATATCATCAATCATTAGGAAAGTTCAAATCAATATCATGGTTAGATGTCTTTTTCCTGGCCAATATGTTGGAAAAAATGTGTATATATATATATATATATATATTTCATATATATATATATGAAAATAACAAGTGCTGATAGAGAGGTGAATAAAGTAGAAACCATTTCATTTTCTTTGAATGTGTATATTGGTTTGATTACTTTGAATATCAGTTTAGAATTATGGAAAATTGAGAGTTAACTTGCTCCTAGGGTGGGAGTATCAGGGACTGGCACTAGAAAGGAATTCATAGGTAAGTTCTAAGTAATGTTCTCATTCACTTATTGTTGGTGATTTACAAATGTTTTGTACTTTTTAAATTACTTATAAGTATTTCTAAATATTTTGTGAAGATTTTAAATGTTGTATGACTAAAAGTAATGAAGGAAAATAATAAGAAAGCAGTTATTTAAATAAGAAAGCTGTTATTTAAAATCAACTCTGCTGACCTAGCAACTCATTTTCCTCATTGATTTTTTCCCCAACAATTAAAAAATGAGGGCCTCCTCTGGTGGCACAGCGTTTGAGTGCTGGGAGGCAAAGCTGCTCGCCGCCTCTGCAGCGCCGGCTCGATCCCCGGCCACAGGCGAGGGTCCCACATGGGGCGCAGACCTCTCCTGCCACACCCGCTGCTCCCCTCAGCAGTGTATTTCGTCAGTCTGCCTGTTCTGTTCCCCGCTCAGGCTCTGGTGAATTCTCTCACCCTCCCACGCTTCTGACTCTACCCAGTGCTTGTATAAATAAATAAATAAATCTTTAAAAAAAGATAATATTCCAAGGAAATGTTTTATAAGTGAATAACAAAAATTTTTGTCTAGATTTTCCACAGGTCTCCAAATTTATATAAACACACATATGCAGATATACACAAATATAGCTCATTTTTCTTCCCATAAAGTAATTTTAAATAAGACATGACCACTAAAGTAGGCAATTGTAACATTTTTTAACCTTAAAAATAAAAGAAAAAACTGAAGTGTCCTTGTGTAACTTCAAGATCTCTTTGACTTTCAGGTAAAATCAAAGACTTTTCTATAGTTTATTCCCATTTTTATATTGAGCTTATTTTAGTCTCAGTAGAACTATGATATACTGTTCTCAGTGGAATAAGAAACAAGTAACATGGATGGCTTAATAGGGAATTTGACTTTGAATTTATTTCCTATTTAAGCTTCAAGAAATTTTCACAAAGACTGAAATGTTTTGGACTATTTTTAAAAGAACAAACAGAATTCTCCCTGCTCATACACTATCTACAGGCTAAAAAGCACTCTGACAGCTAAAAAAAAAAAAAAAAAACCCTTTGAGATGGCAGAATGGAACCCCAAGTACAGTACTTCCCCTGGCATAATGTCATTGAACAGTTCTAAGTCCTTTGTTCTTTCTAAGCCCACTTTGAAAATGGAAAAGTTAAAGATGTGCATATGATATAATGGAATTCTTTGTGCCCTCTTTTATAAGAACAGTATATTTCATGATTGAAGGAATCCATGAAATTTTCTCTTGTAGGTCAATCCTTTTCTTTGAGTTTGAACATGGAACTAGGTTACTTTTTTGTTCTTCTGTGTATGTACAAATTCATTATCAAATCTCTTTAAGGTGATTTATTTGTCTTTCATTTCTTATCTCCATCAAGATGAAATTAACTTCTGAATGAGATATATAATGTAACCTTCATTAAAACCAAAATGAATAGATTAAATGGGAAGTGATTTGTCCTAAAACATGTTTTCCACTTTTCAGAAAATAAAACAATTTTTATCAATGGCCCTTAACTTCAGGAAGAGATTATGATATAATCTCTTATTTATTAAATATGTATTTGTTTAATATCTGGTTATTTATTGTACAGTAAGAGAATCTTCGCATGACAATTTATTTAATAATGAATTTTTTACCATTCTCAGATAAAATATTTAATAGACACTAGGAGACTGCAACACAGCCTAGTTTTCAAAGTTATTTTAAATGGCAGTTTACCAATGGTTGATATCCATTTGTAAGGTCTGACTGCAAATTTATTTGAAAAAAAAAATCTTAGATAAATGACTGCATTCATTTTTACCAATTTTATGTATGAAAGAGTTTTATTTTGTCAGTTTCTAAAAATAGTACAGCTAATTACACTAATTTTCTTATTCCTTTAAAAAGAATTTTATTATTTTAATAATACTGATCTTAAATAATACCAAGCAAAATAACACCTACAGTCCTATCTAAACTTGGCTTTGCACTTAAATCCCTGGAAAATGTTCTACCACACAAGGGAATGGTTCAGTTGTGGTTTGACATCTGTAACTAAGCATAATTCTCATTTGAGATTTACATATTATGTTGGCATTTTTGTACAACAATTTTACTCTATTCCTACAGGTTCAACAACAATAACTGTTTTGTTTTCGTTGTCAAGTAGTTAAATACATTTGAACAGTGGTTACAAAAATAGCACAATTGTCTTAAACTTTGACTTGTTCTTGACTGGTTCAGCTTGGAGGACTAACTGTTTTTATTTTGAATCAAGACTACATGGGAAGCGATGTGATTTATTGTAATGATTTAATACTATAGTTCATTTACCTTATTAAATAGCAAAAATTCTAATAGAGGATAGAGATACACTTTTGTCACAGGTTGAAGTTACTTTTTGGATTTTTATCTACAGCTTGATGTGATATGAACTTCTTTCATAAAGACACTATGTCAGTCTTTGAATTTTGCATGGAATATTAACTTACTGAGGAATATAGCATAGTACAATTTAAATTCTATATTGGTAGCCAATAGACATATCTAAACGGATAAAAGATAAAGTCCCTTTGGATAAAGTAATTTAGAATGATAAAAAATGACAATCAGGTATAGTTTCAAATTTGATAGACTATTACTAATTTGTTTTCATTTATGTCCAATTTGTCATGGATTGCATTACCTTCAAGTTTCAGTTGTATTTATATCTAAAATTTTAATATATATTCATTCTATTGTTTAACAATTACCCTTAAATATCTATATCCCCTTAATCATGTGACCCTTTTGAAGTTTCTTTGTTTAAAAGGTGGCAAAATTATTTTTATTCAAAGCTTGCAAATTAAAATACACTTACATTTCTACTAATTTTTCTGGTAAAACACATTTTAAGACAATTTTCATTCACTAGTATATTGTTGTCATTTGTTGGGTGCAGCATAAATTACAGCTAAATAGAAACTTTTCTGGAGTTATATTTATACCTTGATTAATACATTGAAAACACTACCAACTATAATACAACCAATGGATGATAACATTAAATTACTTCTAATGAGTGATTTAAAAGTTAATTGACTACTTTTATAACAGTAACAAATGAAAAAAGATATTGCATTCCCCAAGCATTTTTCAAAAAATTAATGAGGCAACAAGAGCTATGTAAGGCAGGTAATCACTTGTTAATTGATCTGTTATTAGGAGTATAATAAAACTGGAATAATGTATTTGCTACCAGATTTTTTCAAAATGGACAAGGTGGTCACACCCTTCTTGGAAAAATCTTTAGTCTGTTGCTTAGGTAACCACTTAGCTACTTATTACAATAGAGAGAGTAG
Organism: Talpa occidentalis; assembly: GCF_014898055.3. Classification (NCBI taxonomy): domain Eukaryota; kingdom Metazoa; phylum Chordata; class Mammalia; order Eulipotyphla; family Talpidae; genus Talpa; species Talpa occidentalis. Next base: position 71,244,990 of record NW_023604295.1, on the reverse strand, counting down.
TTGACAGATCATTAGTGAAATAAATATATGATCTCTATGAACTCATATATATCTACATGTACTAACTGTCTTGTGATGTGGGCATACATCACAGCTCTCAATAGGCATTACTCCAAAGTGTTTGATGGGAGGAGTGTTATACTGGGGGAAATAAATGCAAAGAAAAATTACCACCCTGTGAGAATTAATTTGCTTTGATTTCATTTGAAAATGTCTAGATATATTCAGTAGTATTCCTTGGTGAAGTCCTTGTGTGAATTAGCTAGTATGATAAATGGAATAATTCACCTTTCAACATTACTTTGTTGGCATTCTTCAAACACTGGAAGCTATTAGAACCCATTACACTGTTTTTACCCCCTCCCACCCCACCTCCATATATTAGCCCTAATTATGTCTATGTTTTAATATATTGCAATTACAATAGATTCATTCTCATCTATATACTGATGACAATTTCCTTTCCTTTCATCATATGATTTGTAGGTGATATCTAAGTTAAATTCCTTCTCCTCAATCTTGCACTTGAACTTCAAGTTGCCTGTTAGTGATCAGACTCCTATTTACCAAACTTTAAGAAAAAATCTTCCCAGTATTTTTCAAATAAAATAATAATACCCTTTTAATCTGGTTGTCTTAAAGCTTGAAAGAGCTATTAGATCTGATCTGTCCAAAGCAGACACGCTGCCTTATTCCACCCTAACAAACAAGAATGTATTAATCACAAGTAAACCAATAAAGATGAATGGCTGATTAACTCCTTCACCAGAATTAATTAAAATAGAAGCAGTTGTTCTTAAAACCTAAATTAGAGCTTGTAAATGATGTGGTTAATCAATGATCTCTATGTTTCTGATATGGTGTTCAAAAATTTGCATTTGAATTTCTTTTTTTTTTTTAGATAAAAAATTTTATTGTTATATTCCCCATACAATTGCAGCCCCCCATTCTGACCCCAATCCCTCCCCTCCCACCCCCGCCCCCTAAAATTTCTCTGGTTCATAGTTTTTTGTTGATTTTGATTTTCACTTTCTTATAGTTATTCATTTTCCTGGTCCCTTATTTAAGTTTTCTAGATTCCTGCTATGAGTGAGACCATCCGGTATTTTTCTTTTTCTTTTTGGCTTATTTCGCTGAGCATGATCCCTTCCAACGCCATCCATGTTGCTGCAAATTGCATGTGTTTATCTTTTTTGAATGCTGAGTAATATTCCATGGTATATATGTACCACATCTTCTTGATCCAGTCATCTATTTTTGGGCATTTGGGTTGTTTCCAAAGCTTAGCTATTGTAAACAGCGCTGCTATAAACATAGGGGTGCAGGTGTTCTTTGGAATTGATGTTTCTGTGTCCTTTGGGTAAATACCTAGGAGTGGAATTGCTGGATCATATGGAAGCTCTATGTTTAGTAGGTCCAGAAATCTCCACACAGCTTTCCACAGTGGTTGGACCAGTTTGCACTCCCACCAACAGTGCAGAAGAGTTCCTTTTTCTCCACACCCTCGCCAACATTTGTTGTTGCTAGTTTTTTTAATATGTGCCATTCTCACTGGTGTAAGATGGTATCTCATGGCAGTTTTGATTTGCATTTCCCTGATGACAAGTGATGTTGAACATTTTTTCATATGCCTGGTGGCCATTTGCATTTCCTCTTCAGAGAAGTTTCTTTTTAGCTCTTCTGCCCATTTTTTGACTGGATTATTTTCTTTGTTGTTGTTGAGTCTCATCAGCTCTTTGCAGATTTTTGTGATCAGTCCTTTATCATTAGTGTTGGGTGCAAAAATGTTCTCCCAGTTGGTGGGGTTTCTCTTTGTTTTTGTTATTGTCTCTTTTGCTGTGCAGAAGCTCTTTAATTTGATGTAGTCCCAGCTGTTTATGTTTGCCTTCACTATCACTGCTTTGGGTGATGTGTCTGTAAAGATGTCTTTGATGTGCAAATCCCGTAGTGTTTCGCCTATATTTCCTTCTATATATTTTATGGTTTCAGGTCTTATGTCTAGTTCTTTAATCCATTTTGAGTTGATTTTTGTGTATGGTGTGAGGTAGTGGTCAAGCTTCATTCTTTTGCATGTAGCGACCCAGTTTTCCCAGCACCATTTATTGAACAAACTTTCTTTGCTCCAATGCATAGTCTTTGCTCCTTTGTCAAAGATTAGTTGACCATAAATCTGTGGGTTTATTTCTGGATTTTCTATTCGATTCCATTGGTCTGTATGTCCGTTCTTGTTCCAATACCATGCAGTTTTGATGATTATGGCTTTGTAGTATAGTTTGAAGTCTGGGAGTGTGATGCCTCCATTCCCTTCTTTCTTTTTCAGGAGAGCTTTGGCAATTCGGGGTTTTTTGTGATTCCATATGAATTTCATCTATAATTATTCTATTTCTTTGAAGAATGACATTGAAATTTTGATTGGAATAGCATTGAATCTGTATATTGCTTTTGGAAGGATGGCCATTTTAATAATGTTTATTCTTCCAATCCATGAGCAGGGGATGTCTCTCCATTTCTTTGTGTCTTCTTCTATTTCTTTTAACAGTGTTTTATAGTTTTCTTTGTATAGGTCCTTTACCTCTTTTGTTAGATTTATTCCCAAATATTTGATTTTTTTTGTTTCAATAAAAAAAGGGATGGTTTTTTTGATTTCTTCTTCTTCAGATTTATTGTTTGTGTATAGGAAGGCTACTGACTTTTGCGTGTTGATTTTGTATCCTGCCACTTTACTGAACTGATTGATGAGTTGAATTAGTTTTTCTGTGGACTTTTTGGGGTTCTCTATGTATATTATCATATCATCTGCAAATAGTGATAGTTTGACTTCTTCTTTTCCTATTTGGATTCCTTGGATGTCTTTCTCTTGTCTTATTGCCCTGGCTAGGACTTCCAGTATTATATTGAAAAGCAGTGGTGAGAGTGGACATCCTTGTCTTGTTCCAGATCTTAATGGAATTGCTTTCAGCTTTTCACCATTGAGAATAATACTGGCTGTTGGCTTGTCATAGATGGCCTTTATGATATTGAGGTATGTTCCTTGTATCCCAAGAATTTCAAGGGCTTTTATCATGAATGGGTGTTGCACTTTGTCGAAAGCTTTCTCAGCATCTATTGATATTATCATATGGTTTTTATATTTCTTTTTGTTGATGTGTTGGATAACGTTGATTGATTTTCGGATGTTAAACCATCCTTGTGTCCCTGGAATGAATCCTACTTGGTCGTGGTGAATTATCTTATGGATACATTGTTGGATTCTGATAGCTAAAATTTTATTGAGGATTTTTGCATCAGTGTTCATTAGGGAGATTGGCCTGTAGTTTTCCTTTTTTGTGTTGTCCTTGTTTGGTTTTGGTATTAGTGTAATGTTGGCTTCATAGAACGTGTTTGGTATTGTCCCTTCCTTCTCAATTTTTTGGAAGAGTTTGTGAAGGATAGGCACTAATTCGTCTCTGAATGTTTGGTAGAATTCATTTGTAAATCCATCAGGTCCTGGGCTTTTGTTTTTGGGGAGGTTTTTGATTACCATTTCAATTTCGCTAATTGTAATTGGTCTGTTTAGGTGTTCTATTTCTTCTTTATCTAGCTTTGGGTGATTGTAGAGTTGTAGGAATTTGTCCATCTCCTCTAGATTGTTAAACTTGTTTCCATATAACTGTTCATAGTAGTTACTGATTATTCTTTTGATTTCTGCTGTGTCCGTTGTGATTTCTCCTCTTTCATTGATGATCCTGTTTATTTGTGCTTTCTCCCTTTTTTCCTTTGTGAGCCTGGCTAGGGGTTTGTCTATTTTATTGATTTTTTCAAAGAACCAGCTCTTGGTTTCATTGATCTTTTGGATTGTTTTTTTAGTTTCAATTTCATTTATTTCTGCTTTGGTTTTTATTATTTCTTTTCTTCTACTGGTTTTGGGGTTTTTTTGTTGTTCTTTTTCTAGATCTTTGAGCTTCGAGATTAGGTTGTTTCTTTGAGTTCTTTCTTGTTTCTTGATGTGAGCTTCTATTGAATATATATTTTCCTCTTATTACTGCTTTTGCTGCATCCCATACATTTAGGATATTGGTGTCCTCCTTGTCGTTCAATTCAAAAAAAATTTTAATTTCTTCTTTGATCTCCTCATTAGTCCAGTGGTCTTCCAGTAGTGTGGTTTTTAATCTCCATGAGGTAGGAAAGTTCCTTGCCTTCTTTTTATGGTTTATTTCTAGTTTGATGCCTTCATGGTCAGAAAAGATGGTTGATATGATTTCAATCTTGGTGTATCTGTTGATGTTTGTCTTGTGCCCCAGTATGTGATCGATCCTGGAGAATGATCCGTGTGCGCTTGAGAAAAATGTGTACTCCGTTTTTTTGGGGTTTAGTGTTCTATAGATGTCTGTTAAGCCCAATTGCTCTAGGTCCTTATGTAGAGCTTTGGTTTCTTTACTTATTTTTTGTCTTATTGATCTATCCATTGTTGATAGTGGTGTGTTGAAGTCTCCCACTACGTATGTGTTTTCTCTGATGTCTGTTTTCAGAGAGGACAACAGTTGTCTGATATATTTTGGTGCTCCTTCATTTGGTGAGTATATGTTAATGAGTGTTATTTCTTCTTGAAGTATTGTCCCCTTGATCATAATGTAGTGACCATTGGGGTCTCTTTTTATCTTTTTGAGTTTGAAATCTGTTTTATCTGATATAAGTATAGCTGTTCCTGCTTTCTTTTTTGGTCCATTTGCTTGTAGGATTGTTTTCCATCCTTTAACTTTGAGCCTATTTTTATCTTTTGTAGCTAAATGTGTTTCCTGGAGACAGCAAAAGGTTGGGTTTTGTTTCTTAATCCAGGCTGCAACTCTGTGTCTTTTTATTGAAGAGTTTAGTCCATTTACATTTAGAGTTAATATTGATATGTTAACATCTGTATTTGCCATTGTGTTTGTCTTTCCTTTGATTTTATTTATTTATTCTTTTAATAACTTTTTTTTTTTTTGGCCTTCTTTCATTGTTATTCGTCCCTCTGAGGTTCTGGCTTTAGGACTCCTTGTAGTATTTTTTGGAGTGGGGGTTTAGTTTTAATGAATTCCGGAGTTTCTGTTTGTCTGGGAAGGTCCATATTCTTTCTTCAAAGAGGAAGGAGAGCTTTGCGGGATAGAGTATTCTTGGTTGGCATCTATTTTCTTGGAGTCTGTTAACTATGTCCCTCCACTCTCTCCTTGCCCGTAGTGTTTCTTCAGAGAAGTCTGATGTCAGCCTGATTGGCTTTCCTTTGAATGTTATCTGTTTCTTCCCTCTTGCCAGCTTCATTATTTTTTCCATGTCCTGGATTCTTGGGAGCTTTACTGTTATGTGTCTTGCTGTATTTTTCCTTTCGTCGTGGAAGTTTGGTGTTCTTCTTGCTTCTTGTATATCAATTTTCATCTCCTTCTTCACATTTGGGAAGTTCTCTTCAATTATCTCTTTGAATATTTTCTCTGTTCCTACTTCTCTCTCCTCTCCTTCTGGTATTGCTATAACTCTTATATTTCCTTTCCTCATGGAGTCAGATAGTTCCCGAAGTCTTTCTTCATTCTTTTTCCTTAGTACTTCTCTTTCCTTTTCTGTTTTGGTTCTTTTTATTTCTGTGTCTTCAAGAGTACTTATTCGTTCTTCCATTTCATCAATTCTGCTTTTATTGCTTTTCCCAGAATTCTTTAGTTCTTCCATTAATTCTTTGATCTCCTGCATTTCTTTTACTTCCCTCTTTAGGGACTCAATTTCATTCTTCTGATCATTGATTATTTTTCCCTTATCATTGTTTTCCTTTATGACTTCTGTCAGTTTTTTAATCATGGCAATTTTAAATTCTCTTTCTGGAAGGCTCAGAAGTTCTTCCAAGTTACTGTCGTTGCAATCTGGGGGCTGGTTTTCTTTTTGTGGTGTGCTTTTTCTCTGGAGAGTTGCTAGGTTGCATGTGGTTCTTCTCCTCCCTACTGTCTGTTTTCTAATTTGCCGTATGCGTTGGGACACTGTGTTGTTGGGACTGGCCGGCATCTTGGGTGGGCTTCTCTGCTCCCCTCTGGTTCCTCCAGGAGTCATCTGTCAGTTTCAAGCAGTCTTTACTGGAGAAAGGTCCCTGTTCTAAAATGCCGATGTGGGGACACACTCCCCTGTGCCCCTGGTCTGCCCTGGCGGTGGGTTCCTGCTCCCCCTCTGGGCTTGGACTGCGGGCCAGAGGGGGTCTGGCGTGGGCGAACTTCCCCCGCTCACCTCTGGCTCCTGAGGAAGCCTTCTGCAGGTAGTCTTTACTGAAGAAATGTCCCTGTTCTAAAATGGCGATGCGGGACACACTCCCTGCGTGTCTGGTCTCAGGCACACTCTTCTGCACGCCTGGTCTGCCCCGGCTGTGGGTGCTCGCTCTCCCTGTGAGCTCAGACTACTGGTCGGAATGGGCCTGGCGTGGGTAACTCCCCAGCTGGCCACTGGCTCCTTCAGGAGCCTCTGCTGGCTTCAAGTCGCTAGGTGGCGCCAGAGATCTCTCCTAGAGCCCTTGGGGAGCTGATTTTCCACCCCGTGGGACAGGGAAAAGAGCGGGGTTGGTAGGGTACACCTCAACGGCTTTGGGGTGCTGTGTCTGCCTTGTGCCCCACCATCGTGGGGAACCCACGCCCCTAATTTCGTGCCCCGGGTCTCAGTTCCAAAGCCCTCAGTTCCAGGACGCGGGCTGTAGCCCAGATCAGTGGCGCGGGAATAGTGCCTTTTGAATCCCGCTCCTGTGCCTGGGCGCCTGGTTCCTGCTCTCTCAGGGAGGGCCTCCGCGCGTCTCCCCGCAAGCTTATGGTCGCAGGCGTGGGGACCTGCGCTTGCTTTTCAACCGCACTGCTTTTCCGCGCGATCCCGATTCCTGTGCGCGCCGCTTTTCCGCGCAATCCCGATCCCGAACGATCGATCCGCGCCTGCTTTTCCAGCGCGCTGCTTTCCGTGCAAGCTTACCGGTGGCCCGGGGCTGTGTGCTGGTGCTGGCCTCCTCTGGGGGGCGGGGCTCTCTTTAATGGCACCTGGAGCTCACCTCCACAGCGGAGCCTGCTGGGTTCGCCTCAGCTCCCGTTCATGGGGTGTGGTGGCTGCAATAGTTCCTTTCCACTCCCAGTCCCGCTTGCTGCGTCGTTTGTTCTCGTTGGCCGTTTTGGTTTGTTGTTTTCCTCCTCTCTGCCGGTCGGAGAGTGCCGCCTCTGTGGGCGGGGGAGGGGAGCAGGGTTCTGCGCTTCTCTCCCTTCTAGTCCTCTTTTATGGCCACTTTCTTCTTCGGGCAGTTTGCTGGCGTCACCCATTTATCTTCCGAGTCCCAGCTCTCACTGGGACCTGCCGCTTTTCCTCCCTATTAACTTTTTTTAATGGGAGATCTTACTCGCAGCGTCTCCTCGCCGCCATGTTGCTCCGCCCCTCCCTGCATTTGAATTTCTTATTCACACCAATAAAAGCTTATCCAATGGTGATGAAGTTCAAAGTTTTACATATATTAGTAAATAATAATGCCAATCATTTCTTATTAAAGTTAAAATAGGTCAACCAGTGTCATGGATTTTTTATTTTACTTTTTGTGGGCATGTAGCTATATTGCTAATTCTTATTGCATTTATCCTAATTATTTTATATAAAACCTAGTATTTAGTATATCAGGCTGATCATGCAGTATTAAAGTATTTCATAAGAAACAATAAAATGAGAGATGCCAGTTAATTTGCATAAGCACTTTTCTGTGTTGCTATAATTGCTTATTTTAATTATCTCTTGTAGTACGTCCTTTCTCCACTTTATCCTTTTTTATGATGATATTCCTCAGTTCAAAATAAGAGCACCATTTCGATTGTTTTTCTGGACATTCATCATTATATTCCCTTTTGGGAAAAGTGAAGAAAATTTCTTACTAGTTCTGTTACTTAATTTTTTTTTAGTTTATTATGATTGATTTTCTGTTATTGTACCATTTTTACAACTGTCCCCAAAGTCAACAACACATATCTATTTCCCATCAAACTTACTTCTGACAACATATTATCAATGATTTTTGTTTAGCTTTTATAAGTTCCCCTGTTGTGGCGTTTTAAAATGTCATTCATTTTCCTTATGCTGAGTGATATACGGGTCAGTAGGTTATTTTTAGTGTAACATGACCATTGTGAGTTTCATTCATGAATATTTTATATTTTCATTTTTCCCTCTTTCTGAACATTTTAAAATAAATTAAAATAGTTTCTAATCCTTTGCAGTGATTTTGAAACTTAACAAGGAAACCACAGTATTAGTTCTTTGTGCATGTACTTATGTATCATATGTATATAAGAAAGTTTTTAATGACTTGGAGGATTTGAGATTAGCAGTCACTAATATTTAAAAATTTGTGGAAGTTAGTAAAATGTGTTGTGTTGTAGCACACTGCACTGTTATTCTTTTAATCTTTTTTTTTAATTTATTTTATTTTATTTTAATTTTTTTTTAAGATTTATATATTTATTTATACAAGCACTGGGTACAGTCAGAAGTGCGGGAGGGTGAGAGAATTCACCAGAGCGGGGAGCAGAACAGGCAGACTGACGAAGCACACTGCTGAGGGGAGCAGCGGGTGGCAGGAGAGGTGTACGCACCATCTGGGACCCTCAGCTGGTGGCCGGCGCTGCAGGGACTGAGGGCAGCTTCGCAAACCCAGTGCTCAACCACTGTGCCACCGGGGGGGCCCTATTCTTTTAATCATAATAAAGTTTTCACTCAAAGAGTTTTTTAAAGTTGCTAGTTAATATTTTTTAAGTACAATGTTTTCCAGTGATTTCTTCTTCAGACTAGTTAACTAGGACAAGTTCTCTACTGGGAACAATTAGAAAACTGGACAAATATATATTAAAACAATTAGTTTGCAGATATATTAGCGATATCTTGTTGGGCAGCACATTTAATGTTTTAAAGTAACAACAGTTTGTTTAACTCATAATTCTGTGTTCTTAGAATTTTAAGTGTCCTGTAGTGAGTATAGTATGGCTAATCAAGGCTGAGCTCCCGTATCTTTCAGCTAATGTGTTTGTTTCTTGGAGTTGCTTGGCTTATTTCCCTCATCTGAAATGACTGGGATGGCTGAGGTCTCTCTCCATAGAGTTGTTCATCTTCCAATAGGATAGCCTGAGCTTGTGCTTGTGCTGATTTTAAGACATGCAGGATTAGCACAAGTAGAAGCTGCAAGGAACTACTGAGCCTTGGACTTTCAATTTGTTTACTGTAATTTCTGCAACATTTTGTTGGCCCAAGCAAGTTATAAAAGCTGGACAAGATATGAGAGGTATCAACACAGACTTGAATCTCTATCTTTTGATTGTGTATCATGACCATTGTATATCTGGAATAGAAAGAATGTCTATCACCTTTTATACACTATTTTCCCCTTAGCTATCTTTTCAGAGCTCTTTCTTCCTTTACAGGCCTTGTCTTCCATTTATACCCTCCTTATTGTGCTGGGACTTGATTTTATTAATATTTTCTCTTTATTGGTGATGTACTTTGAAATGAGATTTTCTTATCTCCAACACCAACTCTCTCTCTCGCTCTCATATATATATATATATATATATATATATTCTGTATATATAAATATTTATATATATATATATAGCTAGTGTGTGTATATCTATACACACAATGCATGTCATTGATATATCTGAGATACTTGATTGCTACTACTACTAAAATCTTTTTCATAAAAGTCATCAGTGTTTCTTTGAATATAAATATTGGTGACTTTTCTTCATTTGTTTATCTTGCTTAACTTGTCTGCTTTACTGTCATTTGAGACAGTTTGTTTCCTACACTCATGTCTGTCTGTCTACTTTGAAGTAGTTCTTATAGTGGACATTTTCTCCAATCTTCAATTTTGATTTTTAAAAAATTCATTAACATTCACCTGTTCCTGAGTCTCATCCATTCTCTTACCAATTAATATATAATGTGCATTTCAGCTTTACTCCATTCTCTTATAGCTAGGCTAATATTTCTCTTTTTTTTTAAACCAAGGTGACATTGGTTTACAATACTGTATATGATTCAGAGATACAGGTTCATATGTCTTCAGATTTATATCACCAAACCATGTCCCCAGAAAGCACTCATAGTCCTTCATTATAGTCTATTGGGTTCCCCACACTTTGTTCCCCAACCCCCGCCTTTATCTCCTGCTTAGGTAGCCAGACAGATTTCAAGGTTTGTTATTGGTTTGATTTTGTCTCACCTTTTGTGTTTTGCTTCTCTATATTCCACATATAAGTGAAACCATTCTATATTTGCCTTTCACTTTCTGACTTATTTCACTTAGCATTATCCCCTCCAATTTTACCCATGTTGCCACAAATGTCAAGAGTTCATCTTTTTAATTGCTGAGTTGTATTCCAGTGGGTATCTATAACACATCATCCAACACTCATTTGTCCATGGGCACTTAGGTTGTTTCTATTACTTAGTTATTGTAAATAGTGCTTTTACAATGAGTGTAGGAGTGCATATATCCCTTCAAAATAGTGTTTTTGCATTCTTTGAGTTGATACCTCAGAATGAAATTCCTGGATCATAGGGTAGATATATTTTCAATATTTTGAGAACACTTCATACTCTTTTCCATAATGGCTGGACCAGTCTATACCATACCAATAATTTTTAGACATCTTTTATCCTCCACTACCTCACTTCATGCAAGTTTTTGTGAGCAAGGCTTGTCTATTCATGTTGACCTTTCCCATTTTGTCTCCAATACAACCTGAGAAAACATTCCTCTTGTGGATTTCTAGTGAGTCCGAGACCTGGGACATGACGGTGAGGGAAATCAGACATGGAGGACTGTCATGTCCAGCATGCAGCAAATCTTTATTGTCTTAGTGTTTATTATATACTATTTTAATTGCAGCAGGTGTAACATCAAAGCATACCATATAATGATAACATGTATGAATGATTAGTCTACTTTCTTACTATCATCTATTTACTTCAGACAGTAGGGTACCAGGTGGTTAGTTCTCATGCACATAATCTTATCACCCCCTTGCCAGAGCCTGGGAAGTTCGCTCATTATTTTTGTTGTTCTCAAACTGTGGAGATATACGCAGTTCAATTCCAGGCTCTCAACACCAAGTCCTGTCACCCAGAGGTTTTCCTCCGAGATGCATGTGTTTTCACATGCCTTAGGGATCGGGTCAAGGCCCTTCTGCTCACTGTGCAGGGTCTCTCCATTTTGTTATTCTCAGACTGTGGAAATATAAAAGCCTGACTCCACGCAGGTCACTTTCCAGGCTCTCAACACCAAGTCCTGCCACTCAGAGGTTTTCCTCTGGGACACATGTGTTTTCACATGCCTTAGGGACTCGGGTCAAGGCCCTTCTGCTCACTACACGGGGTAGCCGCCTCCAACACCTCTGAATTCTTTTTTTCTGCCATTTCCAAATTTGGGTGCTTATTCCACTTTCCTTGGCAGATGGCATCTTAGGTATAGCATACTTTATTATCCTTATAGGTTTTATTAGATTTCACATTAAATGAAACTTTTCATTATCCATCCTTGAAGTGATTGAAGGGCTTTCTGCAGGTATGATTGCATTTTTACAAACAGAATTTTATATTTTGTGTGTATGTGTATATATGTATATATGCATATATATGTTTTTGTGTATATATGTGTGTGTGTGTGTATGTATATATCTCCCTCTAAAGCTCCTGAAGAACAAGGTCCATCTTTGTATTCTCTTAGGTGCCTAGAAGTATGGCTTAAGGAACACATTCATTAATTCAAATATAAAAAGCAACTGAAAGTATTCTTAATTCTTGAAATTAAAATATAAATGCATAGTTTCAAAAACCACTGGTGATTATAGCTCTGTCTTTTGTAGTTTCCTTGAAGTTAAGATTTTTTGGGTCTATTTTGGATATTACAACTCTTAGTTTTGAAAGGCAACTATGTTGCTTTGGCTTGTCTTATTGTTTAAAGGCTTATATGTAATGTAGGATTTCTTTCAGAATTACAGGAAACAATAAGTATATATCCTAATAAAACCAGAGATAATTAAATGTAACTTATTTGCATTATGTCTATATAAGTTTAGATATAGTAACATATTTTATACATTTATCAATAAATATATTCTCTGGGAGTAATGCATAATGCTGCACAATGGAAAACACTATCTGAAAATTTAATATACTTTATACCTGGGTAGCAAGTTTTTAATCCATTTTGACAAGTTGCTGCTTTCTTTATCTCTTCATGTTAGTGTAAAATACTGGCTGGCAATTGTCAGTAGAAGTTTACCAAGTTATACTTTTTGGGTCTATTTATTTAACTAGAGAAGTTCTTTAATTCAGAACTTTATAAAGATGGCAAAGAAAATAAAACTGAATGAATCCACACTATGTATTGGACTGCATACACTGTTCACAGATTTTACTCAAGCTCTAATTATAAATGCAACAGATATAAAACTAAAAAAAATATAATTTTCTTTACTTCTTTAATTTTATTGCTGATGCCTCTGTTTTATAATAGGGGTAAATAGCTTTAGCCTAATGTGGCCAAGATAAATTTCTGTGTCTTGCTACTTTTGTTTTCATTAAGGTTGTGCTAGTGACATGGCAAAAATAGATTGAAGTCGCTCCTAGGAGCCAAATATCAATATTCAGAAATTTACATGTCAGCTATTTAAAAACATAGATTTCCTCAGCTTATGATAAAGTTACATCTCAATATAGCCATCACAAAAAAAAATCTTAAGTTTAAAATGCTTTTATTATCCTAATCTAAACAACATAGCTTATTGTTGCCTACCTAAATATTCTCAGAATACTTAACAGTAGTCTACAGGTGGTCAAAATTATCAAACACAAAGCCTATTCTATAATAAAGTGTCAAATTATTCATGTAATTTGTTGAATTCTCTGCATAAAGTGAAAATCTATAGAGTGTTGGTTGTTAACCTTGTGATTGTTTGAGCACTGTAGCTTAAGACAATGTTTGGCTTCAGGACAATATATCTTACTCCATATTGCGAGCCCAGAGAAAGATCAAAATTCAAAATTAGAAATAAGTTTCCACTGCATACTGTTTGTAGCTTGAAATGGGTCATGCTATAAATATTCATACCATGAATTTTGGCAAAACCTATAAATTAGGGTTCCTACTGTCTTAGTCTTTTCAGGTTGCCATAACAAAAATACAATAGACTGAGTGACTCAAATGGTAAATATTTATTTCTCACAATTCGGAAGGCTGGACAGTCCAAGATGAAGGCATATATTCAGGTTCTGGTGAGGCCCTACTTCCTGGTTCATGGATATTTGTCCTCTTGCTATGTCCAAACATGGTAGAGGGATAAGGGAGCTCTCTGGCATCTCTGCTATACAAGGGCCAGTATCCCATTCATGAAGGCTCTACCCTCATGACCTAATAACCCACCAAACATTCCACCTCCAAATACTATTACATTGGAGATTAGGCTGTATGTAAAAAAAAAAATAATTGGGTGTGCTGGGGGAGAGGTATAAGCTTTCAGTCTATAGCACCTACCTACCCTTCCATACAGGAAAATGGTTTACCAATATACCACTGATTATACTTGTATTAGTGTATTCATCTTTTGTGTTATGCTATTCTTATTCTATAGAAATCTGTCCCATGATGGGGGGTCTCACTAAGCACCAGTTTATCTCAAGGTTCTTGAACTACTCAGTGTAATTATCTCCTTGGGTATAGGCAACTCTTTCCTCTAATTGTTGGGCATTCAAAAGTCCCTCTCCTCTCACCCCCACTTGAGTTAAAACTCAACCTTAGGATTTTGTGGATTGCTTTTCAACTGGTGTTAAGTGTGACAGACCTGATGTGTTTTGTTCATGTGGCTTAGTTAACCAGTGAAAAGTGTTGTGCAGAAAGCATCAACTAAGCTCAACTGATAATGACTGAGTTTTTAAAAGCTGTGAGTAAAGGAACAGCTCTTCTAAAACTGTTCCTTATCAGATTCCTTGTTATCAACTGAAGATTGATAACATTATCTATTCTACCTACTCTGCTCCCATCCATTTCCAAACTTCTTCCTCTACTTACTGTTTTTAAGACAAAAGCGGAAAATACTTTTTCTTATATTTGCAATCGCTGAAGTGTCCCTAATTCCACTGAGTTTTCTTTTTAATATTTAGACATTTCTAAGTACAATATAGTGAATATCGCTTATTTAAGAATTTCCTCTCTATATCTGCAACATAGATCATGTATGAACCAGTTTCTGCAATACCTAACTCATCAGAAAATTTGCTGACAATGTGATACAGCATATAATAGAGGAACTGAACTGGAAGTTATATTACCTGGTCCTCACCATGAGTCCTACTGTCACTCCAGCCTCTAGTGTCAGAAAATGTGATCAGAAGCCGGGGCTTGAAAAAAATAATGCCTATTCTTTGAGAACTATCTGATAAAAATGCTCAACCCTTGTTGGTCTGTGGTGGAGTTTCAGTCTGTTGTGTAGGTGATGGTGCAGTAGTGTGTTCAAGTGATATTTACTTGATACTCTTCATTTCAGGGAGTTGGGACCTTATTCTTCTTCACTGCTGATTATTGTGGCCTGAGAAAAAGAGATCTCAGAATTAGGAGGGCATTGGTTATCTCCTCAGGCAGTAATGAGTTTAGGAAAATTTTGTCATTACTAGAAGGGGAGGAGATATCAGCTTCATCTATCTGCTCTTCAGTTCTAGGGACATATATATGTTTGTGTGAGTCCTGTACATACAAACACACATACAGACACTTAAAGGGCTTCAATTTTTTTACACAGAAATCTATTGGGGAAAGCAAAACAGGTTAATTCTGCCTTCTTTAGGCTTGTTTTTATACCTTTCAGACCCTTATTAGAACTAGAAATGGAGAGATCCTTTTTTGATCATGAAAGAAAAATATTGCAAGACCAATTGCCAACAAAACAAACTTTCTTACAGACTTAATGACTGGACTGTCGAGGAGGCAGCAAGCAATAAATATATTATAATCTATCTGAACTCATGAAATTAGGGGAATCACTTGAGAATGGTTTTGGAATGATGATGAGGGATGTATCATCTATCAGGGAATATGAATCCTGAACCCATGTTACTCATATATTGAACTTAGAATTCAGAAAATAAGTTTCTAATGAGAAACCTGTACTTACTTTTTTCCCACCTCCCTATTTTGCCTTTTTCAGCCCTTAGGGTCTTCTGAAAAGACTGGATAGCTACAGTGGTTAATCCTAGAAAATGTTTTATAGAAAAAGGAGGTGTTTATAAACAAATCAATAGTCTTTAAAAAAACTGATTTATGCTTTATATAAATATATTCTGATTCCCAATAAAGAGTGGGATTTTCTAATTTTAAGTGTTTATGTATTGGGGAATATGAGTGAATACTAATTAACAACAGAGAAACTGAGATTAATACTCATTTCTTTCAGAATTTATATTGACTTCTTAGATCTCTGTTTTTTGCTTCTGTCTGTGCTCCTAAGAAATATAAAGACATTTTTAAAAACACTTATAGGGTAAAATGCTTTTTGTATAGTTTAGAAGAGTTATAAACTAATAGTGATAACCTTTTGGTCAGATTCTACGTGCTTTAAAAAATAGCTTAAGAAATATATTATCTTTTGAACAAATTCCACACTTGAAGACAGATGCACAGATATAATTAATCAGGAAATCATAACTTTAATAAAGAAGTAACATTTATTTATACCGAATCCTGCAAGTGCCACCCAGATCCCTCTTCTAGAATCAATTCCCAAGTAACTCATTTCCATCTCCAGGGATTGCTTGCATACAAAGAAAGTTGACTCACCCAGGTTTATACTTACTTTCCTGGGGAAGTTCATATTTATTGAGTGATTCATGTTGGGAATGAAATGTGGGAACATTTGTGTTTGGGGGTATAAGCTAAGAGCAATTGCAGCTTCAGCAGTTACCACAGTAATGGCTGGCTTCTTCCTCTGCCTATGCCTGCTTGTCTCACTCCTTCACAGGTGTTGATCTCAAGTGTGTTAAACTTCTTGTATTCAAATTTCTGTCCTATATTTAGTTCCACAAAAACAAAAACCTACCTTAAGATGATTGGCACCAGAATTCGGTTGGTTCAAGAAAACACACAAGTGATATAATTGGCCAACTTTTGTTGTTCCTTTGCTCAATTTTGAGAGTAAAGGGCACCTACCTGAGCAGGGATATAACTAGGAACCCTGTCTTTTCAAGGAAATCACAAAGTAAACTACTCCTATCAGTAGAAGCAAATTTAAAATTGGTAGTAGAGGAGAGAAATATGAATATATGTTCCAGTTCCCTGATAAGATATAATATCAGAAGCTGTGTGGATATAAAAATTAATTACCAAATCCATCCTAAGTGATATTAATTCAACCACAATTTGTATTTTCCTGTAACTCCTACTTCGTATATCTTCTTATCACAAGTTTCGTAGAAGACACCCACTAGAGTACTAGCATGACTGTATCCAGGTCAGGTAAATTTATCAATTAATATAAGTGAATCTGACCTAGTGATCAGTATAAAATAGTATAATGCATTGTTCAGACGCCTTTTCAGAAATGAGACATATTATGGCTGCTGTCTTGAAGAGCAATTGCGGGAGATTCACAGCTGAATCCTTCCCCAAGAATTGCCCTCTATTTGAGTGCATTGATTGACAAAGTATAACTCCTTTGCTTTAGCGGGGACAATTTTGAAGGCCTACTCAAGCTCCATGGCACCCCATGAACCTGACTGAATGTTTATTGCAATGATCTAACATTTTTCTCTGTCCATTCTAAAACCCTTGAACACTTAAAGGTGTTATTCAGAGAGTACTCCCCAATAATCTTCTTGCATGCAAATCTCAGATGCTCAACATCTGTCAACATATAGATTGGTTTGACTATGCATATAGATTGAAACATATAGATTGGTTTGACTATGCCAATCCCAGTGAATATATACTGTGCCAGAGTCTGTTTTCTTTTGCATTTCAGCCTGAAATACTTTTATTACAAAGTATGAGTTGCAGTAAATACAAATTATGGTTGCATTAATATTACTTAAGGTGCATTTGGTAAATCTTTAATTTTTATATCTATCTTCTGCCATGATTTTGCCTAATAGTTTGTAAAAGACAAGTGTCATGATCAATTCTCTCTTGATAGATGGCTACATGAAAAAAAGATGACTTGTATTACCCAATGCTCTATTCTTGAATCCTTCCATAATATAATGTATACTTTTCTTTCAAGGATAATATGCCAAATGTGATATTTTCTCAGCAAAGAATATACTATATTTGTAAGAAAACTACAATTTGGGAAAAAAAAAAAAAAGAAAACTCTACAACTCATTCTTATCTCATTGCTTCTAAAGGAAGATAAAGTTACTTCCATTTGGAATAATTTAATCACAAATGAGGATGTAAATGTATGTTTTTCTGTATGTATCCTTTACCATTTCCTGACATAACATAAAGAGAGTCTACAGCCAGATGCAAAATTGAATACTGGGTCATTTCTTCATTCTTGTAATTCCAAACACTTTTGTACATCATGGCCAGATGTCTATTGTTTGGTAAGGGATTAATTCTGTAATATTTTTTAGAGAAGTGTTTCATGTCCAAGGCCACACATGTGGCTCAGGTGCATTTCAACTGCTCTGCTGTTAGTTTATTTAATTAGAACTAGGAGTCTGGAAGCACACCCATTTTTTTTTCCCTTTCTTGAAGGCTGCAGACCCACTTAAAGCAAAGAAATACTAATTGAATGGAGTTCCCTTACATCTAGGGGAAATGTATATATTTGAAACAAAAGATTTCTTCAAAGAAAATAAATAGCAAGAGATATACATGTGACAAAATTTAAAGTTTTTAATAATTGATATTTTGTCACATTTAAAGTAAAATGGATTCATGATTGACCACATATGTAAATGTATTTCTATTACATATTTGTGCACATATAAATACAAATCATAGCACTAAAAATAAAAATAAATATCATAAAATAAGGCCAATGCAATGTTAAAAAATCCTCAAGATTGAAATTTCTTGGGCTTCCCCTGGTGGCGTAGCGGTTGAGCACTGGGTTGCGAAGCTGCCCGCAGCCTTTGCAGCGCCGGTTCATTCCCCCGCCGCCGGCGCGGGTCCCACAAAAAAAAAAAAAAAAAAAAAAAGATTGAAATTTCTTAACATTGTTTTGTCATTTTTGTAATTATTAAAGAAAAGAAAATTATTAAATAAATAATTAATTAAATATTAAAGAAAATTATTTATTATTAAAATATTGTGAAATAGACATTATGCCACATGAATGCACACAGTGGATAGTTCCTTATATGGATGGGAAATTTATGGTTATTTGCAACTGTTGAGAGTGAATTCATTCATTAAGGGGAAATCAATCTATAAGAACATGAGATAAACTCAGTTGAACACACTAAGAAAACCCCTCCCTTTAAGATGTAATTCACTATCACCATCTTGAAATTTCTAGAATAAAGGGTTTTAGATTATAAACTTCCAGTGAAAATAAAAATTAAAGGCATGAAAATTACTTAAATATAAGTGTGTAATTGTCATTTATAAATACCTTTTCGTTTTCAAAATTGTTTATCACTATATTAATTTCGTAGGTTCTACTGTAACAACATACTACAAACTGACTTAACAATAGATATTTGTTCCTCTCATAGTTCTTAGCCTGGCACTGAGAAATCAAGATGTTGGCAGGTTCATTGTTGCTTCAAAGCCTTTAAGAAAGGATCCATCCTTTTCAAGTTTCTGGAAGCCCTAGACATTTCTTAGCTTATTGCAGCATAGCTCCATATCTTTATGTATTCATCTTCCTGTCTATCTTTTTTTCTTTTAAGGTCACAAGTTACATTGGATTAAGGGGCCAGCCTGCTTCAGTGTGAACTCATACTAACTACCTACCTATTTCTAAATATGACCACATTCCAAGGTACTGGAGAGTAGTATTTCTACATTTCTTTTTGGGCGAACATAGTTCCTTTCCCTTGTGATGTTTCAATAAATGTTCCCTCGTGAATGTTAAATAAATGAGCAACCTAAAACTAATATGGAAGTTTCTATTTCAAGCCTTAATGAATTGATAATTGGGCAGTTATTAAATCTATGTTTATACTGTCTCACAAATTCAAGTTTTTTGATTATTGCATTAAAAATCAGTTTGCATATGGTTTTAGTGACCTTATTAAGTATATTTTAAGAAGGTGAAAAGGTATAGTATATATTCAGTAAATGAATGAAGGTGTTAAATGGGTTAGATTTCATAATTTGTCTTTCAATCTCTATTCTGATATTGAATAAATAGCATCTCTCTTACTCTACTTATATGAGAAATTGAAGAAATAAGCATGAGTTTGTATGTTCAACCTGCTCCATGAACCTGATACTATACTAATGCTATAAATATTATGTATATACATGTGGTTGCCTCAAACACGTATGGACAAAGGCAAAATATGAGTGAATAAATAAATAAAAAGCAGATACATGTTCAAAAATAACCTTTCTTAATTTAAGCAATGTATGAAATATGATAGATTTCTATAAGGAAAAAATAGATAAAAATGTGACATAAAATTGACTAGATATTCCATTTTTTATTCGGAAACTTGCACATGCAGCAACATAACTGAATTATTGTTAAGTAGTTGTCTGTGCAGAAATATTCCAAATAGTCACCAAACAACATTTTTATGAAGGATTTCAGACAAAGAAAAGCCTATCTAGTTTTCTTACCTCATTCTGGGCACTTATTTTTATGTTGGAAAATAGATTCATTATTTATATTATGTTATTTTCTACTTATATATAAATGTGTTTTTCTTTGAGCAACCAAAAATCATTTTTAGAGTAAGGTAACCAAAAAAAATAAAAATAAAAGCTTCCTGAGTAAGCCCAGCATAGTCTACAGGATTATCTGACAGGACAGAAAGCCTAGTAACCTGACTTTCCTAGGTCACCTTGTACCTATCTCTTTCTTTATGTGTCTTGTCACTTACCAAGGATACTCTTAGGCGTGATTTCTGGCCAGAATTAACCAAACCCATTGGTTTTTGTGTTTACTTTTCTAAAAATCATACAATTGTGGTTACTATATCCTCATAGTACAGTTTGAATTCAGGGAATATGATACCTCCACTTATTTTCATGTCAATATTGCTTTGGCTATACAATGTCTTTTCTAATTCCATATAAATTTCAACAGCATTTGCACTATATCTTTGAAGAATTCCACTGAAATTATGATAGGGATTGTTTTGAATCTATATATCCTCTAGGTAATTTGGCAGTTTCAATAAAGCAGTCTTAATCCCTTTGCATGGAATATTCTTTTCCATTTCTTTGTATCTTCTATTTCTTTACCAATGCTATATTGTATTTTTCACTGCATCGGTCTTTCATCTCCTATAATTTTATTCCTAGGCATTTAATAACTATTGATTTTACTTTAATAGAGGCATATTTTATTTATTTATTTGTTTGTTTGTTTGTTTTTTGTTTATACATGCACTGGGTACAGTCAGAAGCGCGGGAGGGTGAGAGCATTCACCAGAGCCAGAGCAGGGAGCAGAGCAGGCAGAAGGACCGAAGTACACTGCTGAGGGGAGCAGCGGGCGGCAGGAGAGGTCTACGCGCCATGTGGGACCCTCCTCCAGTGGCCGGGGAGCAGCCGGGGATCGAACCTGTGCCGCAGAGGCCGCAGGCAGCTTCGCAACCCAGCGCTCAACCGCTGCACCACTGGGGAGGCCCACTATTGATTTTACTTTAAATGGGATTGTTTTCTTGAATTTTGTTTCTTTTCTAGTTCTTTTCTAGTTCATTATTTGTATATCAGAATGCAACAGACAATTGAATTTTGACTTTGTAGCCCACCACATAACTATACTGATTGTTTCTAACTTTTTTTCCAATTGAGTCTTTAAGGTTATCTATGTATATTATGTTATTTTCAAATAGTGATTCTTTTACAGTTTGAATTCCTTTTATATCTTTCTGTTTCTTAGTTGCTCCAATTAGATTTGAAATCCATTAGGCTTTCAGTCAGTACTATATTGAACAGTAACGTTGAGGGTAGAAGTTGATAGCAATTTCTTCACTGAAGACTGTGGTATCAGAAGAAGACAGTTTTAATTTTCAATCAATCCAAGCCAAAAAGATTGGGAGAAAACTGGATATGTTAGTTTAAATAGGCAGAGGAAAAAATTCATGCATTAGGAAAAAATTCATGATCCAGTTCACTTTACTGTTGAAAAGCAAAAACCTCAAAAATTCATGAAGGAGACTAGACTCATGTCCACAAAAATAAATGTTACTGAAACAAGTTTTTCTCTCCACTTTCACCCCAATTATACTAAACAATCATAGTGAAATTACTTTGTTTGCACTCTAAGTGTGGTCCCAATACAGTTGGTCCATTTCTTTTTGGAGGGGGGTTTGCATAAGTACAATAAAAAAACAGAATATAAAGGTATATATTTAAAATTTGCTTTACAAGAACTTTTCATAAGGAATCCCAGATGGAAAACTGTTAACATCCCATCAGGGCTAGGGCCATGCCAGTTTTTTACCATCAAAATTTGCCTACAATAACTGAGTATTGTAACATTGAGTTACTTCCTCTTTTTGAGGTTATTAAAATGTCCTGGGTTTCTAGGTCTGCCAATGTGTGAACTTCCATACCCTTTTTTCCTGATAGACCTGGAACCCCATTGAGAAGATATCAAGCTATCTTTTCTTTGAAGGCTATGAGAACAATGTGACTTCTTGAAAGCAGTTTGGGTTTAAATATGACATTCAAGTAAAAGTTCTGATAATACAACCATGTTTCCAAATATAGAGAAAAAGTGTCTGATTGTATCTATACAATTATATTGCCATTGCAAATAACAATACTACATATTTTCACATGTTGAGGGTATTAGAAAAAGGAAAATCAAGTTTCTGATTTGCACATAAAAAGATGTAATTTACTATGATTTCAGGTCACATCTCAAAGAAGAAGAAAGTTTTCTTAAATCTGGAAAAAATGAACCTTAAAAAGTACTAATATTTCAAACAAAAAGTCATAAAAATTATATTATTGTTCTATAGTTCATTCAGTTCATTCAATCCCGTGTAGAAAATTTTGTTCTTTTGTTAGCAATTTTGTAAGTTCAGCTTTTTCCATATGTATTACAATCTCTTACCCTTAGCTCCATGGTGAATCTGTATTTTAAGAGTAGTCAAAGGCTTTCTTTCTGTGAATCCCTCTAAATATAAAGCAGGGTAAATAATAGATATGTTAGATAGAAAAATACTTCAGTATGACTATAATTAAGACCTGATTATAATGCAGTAGATAAGAAAATGCATTAATTTGTGACATATGATACTTTAGAATATCCAGAATTGATAAGTTATGCCAGAATATATTAAACTTTTAGGAAAATCCAGATAATTTTAGAATACTCACATTAATATTCACATACATATTAAAAAGTTTGAACATTTTTTTCCTTATGTAATAACGCTTCCTATGAGGTGATAACTTTCTATTTTTACCCTATTTGTTATAAAAAATAACTTAGAATTATATCCCTGAATTTTATCTCACTTTGCTGTTGAAACCCAGTCGTATAGATATTTCAAAAAATGTATCATATTACTTTACCAAGAATTTCCGTCATTGTGAAAATATGTGCATATAATTAGGAGAATACCATCAGAAATTCAATATACTAATAAGTTTATTAATAAGCTCATAACAAGTCTCTCCTCATCTATATATTATCATACAGATCACCTTGTTACCTGACCCAAAGTTAGGTTTATTCAGTGATATCTAGTAGTGTTATATGCAACGTGAGACAAATCATTCAATCACTGAAAGTCGTTTGCAAAGAGATTTATCATCTATCGACACCTTTTGCTCTTCAATCTTTCAAAATATATTGCATTTCAAGACTTAATCATAAGAAATGACAACAAAACAAATGGTCCTGCCTCAGTGAATTTTTATATAAGTGTAAAAATTTAAAAATGCAAATAAATTTATGTTAGCAACTTTGCATAAGTAACACAGTCAAGTGTCTTACTCTTATCAGGTTAAATGCTAGGGTGGTTTAAATGACAAGACACAAATGACGCTAATGGAAAAGTTTCATGTACTGTTGATTCTTGACTAAGTTTAGGTGTTGGGGAAAATCTTACTGTTTACTACTTCAATATCTCTCAGTCAGCAAACTTTATTCATTTTTAAAAATATATTGTATTTATTGAGCATCATCTGTGAATCAGATCTCTATGCATTTGATTAAAAAAAGTTAAAGGACAAGTCATGTAACAAGCTTGATAATTGCCACTTTAAGTACAAATCAAAACAAACTAACAAATTGAAAATTCTTCTGAGATGCCTAAGAGAAGTAAGGTCATGGGTCCCACAACACTTTTGAGATTTGTAAGAAGAGTGAAGTCACAGGGCAAAATCATTGCCTTTCTACTATCATATTGATAGGTGAATATAGAGAATCACAACTTTCCAGAACATAAACCCAGAAACAACAAGACCTCTACAGAAACCCTTGCAAGGTACTTCATGGTTGGTTACCAAGAAACTATTAGAAACCATACTAAATGGGATGAAACAATTTAAAGAGAGAGAGAGAGTATGAAAACTAGACTCATACGTGACAGGAATGTTAAAATTATTAAATTGGAATTTTCTTTTTTATTAATTAACTTTCTTTCTTCCATTTTTGTAGTATCATTAGTGCTCCCACCACATCATCTGTGAGCCATTACCATATTTCCTTGTGTTCATCCCTTTCCTGTTTTGTACTCTCTCCTGCCCTCTCCTTTGCTATATGCCTTAGTTCTAGAAAAAGTCAATGCACTAGAAAGTGGACCATAGAATTAGCCTGGGAATTTAAATAGCTATGATTAATATACTAAGGTCTACAGTAGATGGAATAACATAATGCAAACAGTGGGCAATGAAAGAAATGAAAATTCTAAGAAAGAACCAGAGATAAAAATCAAAAACTGTGACAGAAATAAAGAATAAAATATCCTTGAACTTTGGATTAACAATAAAAAGTATACCACATACATAATAGGAAATCAGGAGATAAAAGAGAGAAAGAAACAGTAGAATATCAATAATAATGACTTGAAATTTCCACAAATTCATGCCAAACACCAAGCCACAGATTCAGGAAGCTCAGAAAAACATCAGGCAGGATAAGTAATACATGTACACAAAAGCTCCTTTAAATGAACAAAGTCTAAAAATAAATGAATGGGAAAAGATACACCATACTAGAGCTGATAAAGTAGAAGTCAGTATATAACTTTTGGACAGGGCAGACTTTAAATCAAAGAAAATTGTTAGAGATATTGAAGAACATTATAAAATCACTAAAGGATCAATTATTCAAAAAGATGTAATAATTCTTAAATGTGCATGTGCCTAACAATAGTGTGTCTAACCATGTGTGAAAAAATATAAAAACTAACAGATTTGAAATAGAAATATTTCAAATACACTATAATGGTTGAGACTTCAACATCTCTTTATCGGAAATTGACTGATCAAGCAGCAAGAATATAGGCAAGGATATAGTTCAACTCAATTAACATCTTCAAACTGTATGTAATGGACATCTATAGACTATATTATTCATAAGAGCAGAATAGACATTTACAAGTTGATAATGGGGGAGACTACATGTATGAATGGAACCCGCTGCTACCCTCAGCAATGTCTTTGGTCCCTCTGCCTGTTCTGCTCCCCACTCTGTTTCTGGTGAATCCTCTCACCCTCCCATACCTCTGTCCTATACCCCAGTTCTTGTGTAAATAAAAATAAATATTAAAAAGATACAATTAAAGTGAATTTATATGAATATATCATTTGTATTTACACAAATCTTTGCATTCTTTTATACTTACTTCTTATGCTTAAATTCAAATGTTTTTTTTTTTTTGACTAATTTATAAATAATGAAGGTAAAACTCAGAAACTGAAAAAAATAGTTTGAACTCAAGTTTTGTGATTCTTGGGTTAGTTCTACTTCTGCATGTATACCCTGGACATAGAAGAATCTGAGAATACCTCTAATTTGATCCAGCAATTAAATGAACTCTTAAAACTAGAAAGCCCAATGGAAATCTCTTAGTGCATATCATTAGTCTAGCAGCCAAATAGCTTTCTTCTCCCTTGGGAGTCTCTTATTCTGTTTGAGTGTTTCAAATTCTTCTGATATGTTATTGTATGCCATTTTATAGGATCCCTCTGTTTTTCAATTTTTTTCTCAGGTGACTGAAATTAGCTGACAAAATTAAACATAACTACAAGCATAACACATGCCTTGAGTTTTTACCTTACAAAATATCCCTTTCCTAGAAAGAGAAAAATTTTTGAAATATATTCTTACCGAAATGCAAAAGTGTTTTAGTGTGCACATAAGTTTCTATGTGAGATCCTGATATTTAAATGAGAAAAAAATGAAATATTCTCTTGACCATAAATATAAATATCTCAGCATTTATTGATCTGGTTTGTAATTCTTTCCCTACCACTATTGATGGTCAGAAGGAATTAGCTGCCCTAAGCCACAATGCCAAATGCATTTTGTTTTCACATCAGTATGAACGTAGCATAATATTATTGAAAGACACAGTGTGTTGTGTTTAGGAGGAGTTCAGAAAGAGTAATGAATTACCACTGGTCATGTTTCCTACTTAATCGTGTATTAAAAGAGAATGTTGATTGATGCTTCTGAGTTTTTACAATCTCATAGACAAGAATTTTACAGAAGCCAGAAATATAACATGAAAGTCTACCAAATCTATTCATCACATTTTAAAGTACTTATTTGTAATTCATACTTTATTGCAAAATAATTCAGGGCAATTTCTAGACAAACACAACGGGTGTTCACCGGATTGTCCCTAGAAATATGACTGCAGTTGAGGCTACTAGAGTGGGAGGGAAGTGGGAGTAACAGCAAAGGAGTGGTATGGTAACATACATCTGCTGAGATGTGTTGTAAACTAATGTTTCCTCAAAAAATAAAAAGTAAAAAAAATACAAAAATGTATATTTAAAATTGTGATTATAAATCCTTCAATTACATAAAAAACATATGTAATATATAAAGGCACATTATACAGTAAATATAAATATAATAGAAATAGAATATTTCTAAAGTTATGGTTCTTCATATGGTAACTAAATGGAATTAAAATAAGATTCAAAGCATTCTCCTTACTAGTTGTTTTTAAAAAATATTGGATAATTACGAGGATGGAAATTAGCATGAACAAAAGGAATACCCATCTATTTCTAATTAAAATTATAGCCATTGATTTTTGTCCATTTGCATTATGTAATGGGAAGATCAGCTAAAAATTGGTAAGAGTAGCAATGTTGAAAGAGGAATAATGGCAAGTAGCTAAAGCAGATGCTCTCAAGTCTCTCAAAGGGATTTGAGCTATTACTCTCATATGTAATTAGTAATAACTTCACAAAAGCTAATTCATAGTTAAAAGCATCATCATCACCATCATCAATACTTAAGAAATGTGATTCGATAATCATGTTAAGTGCCTATTAAATGGACTTGAGGGGGTCTATAAAAGCTTTGTGAATGAGGTAAGAATTTGACTCAGAAGAAAGTACAGGACTTAGAGAAATGGGGAGAAAGGCAGGCAATGTTATTTTCTGAAACCTGGTATGAACAAGAAATTGAGAACACATGCATTTCTTTATTTGAAGGAATGTCTCAGATTATTTCTCGTAGATTTGTTACACTGTACTTTATTTCAGAACCGAGTTAAGTAAAATTACTATATTTATATAGCTATTAATTCAGAGTCCCAATTTGCATATCATTTGCACATTATTACCATACCAGTCAGTCAGTTCTGGACACCAGTCAGTAGAGTGGCAAACAGCATTAAATTTAAAGAAATAAATTTAAAAACACAACAACAGTCTGGTGTCTTTAACACTGCCATATAAGTATATATATTTTTTACTTGTAGAGTATATGGATATGATTATCATTATGATTGAATCTTTTGGTATTTTATGAAGAAAAGAGTGGTCAAATTTCATTATTGAAATAAAAGCTCTTCCAGTCAATTTTGCACTGTAATCTAATCATGTTAATTTTAAAAATTGGGTTCTAGTTAAAAAAAGTATTCTTTGAGTTCAGAGTAGTCATTTTTTTTTTTCTCTATTCAAGGTGCTTTGTTTTGACAAATAATTTTTAAGATTAAAATCTTATGGCACCAAAATTGATAGGCACTCATTTATGATTACTAAGGGATTTGTCATGATAAATGGAAAATTATTCATAGCAATTAATACTTTTAAACGTGATAGACCTAGATTCAAACCTGTTTTCCAATTTATTCCTGTTTGAATTTGGTAAACTCGATTTCCTCTTTAATAAAATGAGGATAATAATAAATCTATGTCCATTAGTTTTGTGTGTGTGTGAGATTTAATGTTATGGTACCTTTAATGTACTTAGTACTGTGCATAAATCATAGAGATTTGTGAATGTTAGTTCTTTGTTTATATTCACTCTTTACATATTAGTAAAACACTATGTCTTTTATATAGGCTTGCTCTTGGTATAGTTGAAAGTCTGGTTTCATAAAAGAAATAGGGTAAAAATCCCACATATGCTACTGATTAGTTGAGTTTGTCACTAGCCTCTGAACTGTAAATTCTAGCACCCTAAAATATTTCTTACAATACTTCTGATGTTGCTAGTAGTTCCTGTCAGAATTCTTGTTACACTAGTATTGTCATAAAACAAATCATTTAATTTAAACTCCTTTACATTTTTCAAGAACATGTTTGAAGCAGAAACTGTATTGATTGCTTATACAGGCTTCTTTCTCCTTTTAGTGACATTTGCTTAACACTTGCCATATACTTAGATGTATTTGTCACAACTGTGCCAAATTTTTAATATATTTGGTCCATATTGATAAATTCCTTTTAAGACATGTTGCATATTTCTATCAGTGGAATGTGAAAGTGTACAATATTTCAAGTCTAATAGTTTTAGAAGCTTTGGCTCATGTGACAAAAGCCCTGGGCTGAGATACAAGAGTTATTTCATAGATACTAGCTATAAGATCTTGAGTATATTTTAAGTGTTCTGGGCAATTATTCCCCATCTTACCAATAAAGTAGTTGAGTTACATTAGTGTACATATCATTTAATAGAAATTCAATGTTATATGTGAAGAGAGTATACCTATATCTATATACCTACATAATAAATTTATATATATATATAAGTAAAATAGATGTATACATCATATGTTTGTGTATATAGTATTAATTTTGCAAATAAAGGCTGATTAGTAAAATATGTCAAGATATAAGACTTATATCTGTCAAATAACTGTTTTCATGGAAAAGTTCTGTTATGTTACAGAATTATCATATTTGATCTATTAGGGTCTGAGCCCTAGGAACTTTGCATTAATTATAAGGGTGTAATGGAGGAATTTTGAAGTGTGTGTGTCTGTGGGTGTGTGCAATAGAGAGAGAAAGAGAGAGAGAGAGAGAGAGAGAGAGAGAGAGATTGAGATTTCAACCGTAGCTCAAATCCTCAGAAACTAGAAATCATTGGATATCTTTGCATTCATTCCAGGAAAATGTTATAAAAATAACATTTCTGACAGAATGAGAATACTTCATTCCAAAAGCATGAGTATTCATAAAATCCTTATAGCCTTCTAATTGAATGAATAGCTCAGTCATGTCGGTGTGACCATAGAGGTTTAAAACTTGCTTGCATTTGTCCTGATACTATTTTGTTTCAGATGCTTCAGTGTGTTTATTTACTTCCTATTGCCAGGACTAGGTGTTTAGTCTTTTACCATAACACTGATATGCACCTGCTACCTCTCTCACATCTAGTGTCCAATTCTAAGTGTTGGCCATGCTTAGCTATATTCTCTTCAAGTTTGGTTCCAGATACAAATGCCCCATCTTGGATTCTGGGTATATATTCTTGGATTCTGAGTATATAGCATGCATTTTGATAGGATGAGATAACATTTACAAAACTAGGACAGAAATAGCTAATGCTTTGGAGAAAACTTAAATGAAACAAATTGCATTTCATCACAAATAATTCTAGCAAATTGAAAAAAATAATTGCCAGTTTGGTGAAGGAAATGTAATGTGGTGGTTTGGATTCCAATCAGGCAGTTAAAAATTTTCTAGTTAATAAATAAAACTATGAAACTGAAACAAAAAATACCATGAGCATGACAAGGATTGGGAAATGTTAATAGACAGTTACTTCCAAATTTGTAATCAGTAGGAGGGTGAAAATCAAAGGGCCATTCAATCATTATTAAGGAAATAGTTTGTGAGTTCATTATAGACTAATTTCATTTTCATTTCTGATTGGTAGTTTAAAGGAAGTTATACATAATAAATATGAATGTGAGCAATGCATTTAACATGGTAATTTGTGAGCATTTGAAAGATTGTCTTTTCCCACTAAGTTTATACATAGTTTTGGAGAGAACACACAGAGAGAGGGGAGAGTAGAGGGAGTATCTATAACGTCTATTAGAGGAACAGAACAGATTCTAGCAGCAGATAGTTTGGTTACAGCTCAAAAGCCCTTACAGCGCTGTCATGATATCTTTGTGGATAAGATGCAGAAACACATTAGATGCTAGTAAAGGACTATGGATTGAAGGACAGGTGATGGCTGATTAATGGATCATTGTCTGTTAAGATAAGGTCTTGAGTGATGTGTTTCAGAACTCCATTTCTTTAGAAATGTCCCATTCTACAGTTTTTATCAATGTTTTTTCTGAATACACAGAAGGGTGATCAATCTATTTGAGGGTGACACAAATCTAGTTTGGTGGTTTGGATTCCAATATATTACATGCAAAATTTGGGTTTTGAAGATCTCACTAAGCTTGAAGAATAGTTACAATCAAGCCTGAAGTAATTGTAAGGATACTGCAAAACTTTATCTTGAGTCTAAATAATTTAAAAGAAAGAAGCAAAGTGAATCTTAGTTATAATGAAAATAAAAATCAATGAATTAATACTATTTTATGTAAGAAATGATCTTGAGGACCTGGATAACTTAATACTGATACAAATTAATATGAGCCGTGTACACCACAAGTGAATTTAAGATGCATTGATGTGGATAATAGCGTTCAGAGCAAGATTGGACTATAACGTGGTAGCACTAATGAATTTGGAATGCATTCCTGGAGATACAGCTTATAGAGTTAAAATAAATTCATTTTCTTCTACCTTCAGTTCAGGCATATGAATCTTATTTTAACTGAATGGCAGACATAATAAAGTTTTGTTAGGCTGATGCAAAAAAAGTGATATATGAAATGCCCCTGTGAAGTACTATTGTTATGCAAGGGAGACTTGAGGGAATGGTGAGTAGAACAGAGTCAGCAATACACTGAGGCCTGAGTAGATGATGATGATGCCAGTAGGTTTTTGAGATCCATGCCCATTAAATGACAACTTTGCTCAAAAAATGTCTTTAGTCACAGATGTTATCAGTTGAGACTAGTCTGCCCAGAGGGAACAACATAATTAAAGTGACAATAGGTAAGTTGCTGCAGGGAAGCCAGGAATTATCAACAACACAACTTAAATGTCAGGAATGATTTTTCTGACAATTTCTAACAGTGGTGGATTACATAATGTTTCCCATTATCAAAAACAAACAAACAAAAAACACAAAAAAACAAAACCCCTCTCTGACTTTTAAGATATATCTCTCATAGGGAGGCACTGCAGTCACGTAGCAACCAGAAAAAGATATAATCCTCTTCAGGAAGAGCCACATTATTTGCAGTGCTTCCTTGTGAGAACATTATCTTTTTCTTACAGATTGGCCAAGTGACTTGCTTAGCCAGTAAAATGCAAGGGAAAGTGGCCTATGGGGTACTGGAAAGAAGTTATAAGGGCTTTAGGTGACTTAGGCACTTTATTTTTTCTCTTCTTCTATAAGAAAAAGAGAGAAATTGTATATTATACTGGATTCCTGGTGGCAGGTCATTGGGAACTGAATTGAAGACTTGCTGTAGGTACCCAAAGTATAACATAGGGAATTAATAAATAAGTTTCTGTCTTGTCATGCCACTAAAATTTGGAGATTGTTGCTACTGAAAACTTTCCTGGAAAAATCTTACTGATAAAAATAACATAAACCCAGGTAAAGAATCAAGTTTTCATAATGGTGTTTGGCTGGTTAAGCTGAAGTGAAAATTGCAACCCTAGAGCTTTGTGAAAAGAAGGTCTGGAAACAGGATAACCACTTGGGTTTAAATGTACTGAGGTATTTACAGAAGATAGAACAAAGACAAGGGACCTATTCTTTTTTATTTAAGATTTATTTCTATTATGCATACTGGGGTATAGGCCAGAGGTGAGGAGGTTGTGAGAGGATTCACCAGAGACCCAGTGGGGAGCAAAACAGATGGATCCACTGAAATACACTGCTGAGGGGAGTAGCAGATAAGACAGGAGAGATCTGCTCTGCCATGTGGGTCAGCTCCCTGGCCAGGGATCAAGCTAATACCACAGTGGCTGGTGGTAGCTTGATAGTACTGAGACTTAACCCCTGTGCCACTAGGGAGGCCCATGACTGGTAGTTCTTGTCTTTTCAGATTGTGAATATTTCCTTCTACTCTCCTTGCTTGGAGACTATTGGGCTAAAACCTGAGGAAATCCTAATTTGTTTGCTCTTATACGTAATTATATTTTTTCTTTAATTCTTTTTCATCTTTGATTTTTGATAGTTTGACAGCATAGGGTGGGGTATAAGTGTTTTGCATTTAAAAATTTAGGTATTCTCTCTGTTTGATGGACTTCCATATTTCATACTATGTTTGGGAAGTTCTAATTTATTATTTTTTTAATAAGGTTTGTGGTCCTATATCTTTTTCTTTCCTAAGTGCCCATTCATTCTTAGTTTTCTTCTTCTAATTGAATCTGATATTTCTTGTAGTTTTCTCATTTTTCTTTTGCCTTCCTTCTAAATGTAATTTGTTCATTTGCATTTTCTACAGCTGAATTCTTTCTCTACCATTTTAATTCTATTTGAAGAACTTTCTAAATTTGTCTGCATTTCATTCAGAATCTCTTCTTGTAATCTTTTTATATATTCAATCTCTTTGGTGAAAAACTCTTTGTTCTTGGATACCCTTTCTGTGATCTTTCATATATCTTCCTGCCTTTGGTTGAACTTCCGGAATCTCATTTAACATTTTTAATTTTTTTTCAAGCCATTACCACATAGTTTCTCTATTTCTGTCTCCTTCATATTTGTTCCAGGACTTCTCATTTTTTTTTTCCATTCTTGTTGGGATTTTCCTTGATTCCTAGGTATGCATAGGCCTTATTTATAGATATTTATGTGTTTGGATATGGTTGGGGCACTGGATTCATCTTAGTTTGTTATAAATTTACCTTGACATGAGGTGGGGTATGAGGAACAGTTTGGTATTTTATACTGGATCTCAGTTCAAAGAGTAATTTTGGTCACCTCTACCTCTTGTTTTGTTTCACAGCAAACTGTATTCTGTGTTTAGGTGGTCTTCACTGCCACCTGCCACTATCCTGTTTTTCCTTTTTCTGTGTGGAGGCATGGTCTATGAAATGCGGGCCTCTCTGTGTACAGCAATTTCTGGACTGCTAGTCTCATGCTCTAGGATTATTTTGCACTGGATCTTGAGGTGGCACTTTGTGTGTACTAGGCACAAATGCGCCAACCTAACTTTAAGGCTGCCCACAATGTCTGTTGCTGCTCGCCCTTGGCTCACCTGCTGCTTTTACAGTGTTGGGGTGTATATTTGCCCTTGGTTTGCTCTCCCAGTGGATTCGTTAGTTCAATCTAAAGTCCTTTCTGTTCTTGAGCTTCTTATGGAGTCCAACCTGGTTCAGTCTCGCATTTCTTTGATCTCTTCCAGGAGCAGGGAGTAGTGAAGGGAGCTTTCAAGTGGCTACTAGGGCCCGATTCCCCAGATCAGAGTGTGCAGAGGACCATTCATGTCAGCAAAATTCCTCCAGAGAATTTCACAATGTCCTGCGTTTTCCTCCATGTGTCTTGGGAAGTCAATCCCCAGACCAAACAAGCAACCCTTTGCTTCCTCCTATTCTTCCCACTCAGCAGCCACCAATCTTAGTTCTCAAACTCCTTGGGGAAGTCCTGAGACTTTATGGCTGATATGGAGTATCTGGATTTTCCTATGAACACATATTAAAACTTTTGCATAGTTATTTTTAAGGAAGAGGGTGATTCCAGCCTCTGTATTCTGCCACATTGTGGATTGGGTTCCAGGGATGTCATTCGAATATAATTTCAGCCAAATTGAAGATTAGACTAATTTGGAAAATTATCTGGCTATTTGACTATAGCAAAGTAGCAAAGTTAGAAAAAAAGAATGATCAGATAAACCCTTAAAAATGGATACCTTCAGGATTAAGTGCTACATTTAGAAAGGCTCTTTTACTTGGTTTCATCTTTTCAGCCCTTACTACATGGAAGATAAATTTCTGCTGTTATTGTTATTGCTCTATAATTTATGTAATTCTTTCTGACAGCTTCTAAGTGCCACCTATTTTCATGTACAAAGTTAGCAGCAGTTGATGCATCTTGGTTCAGAATGGAATATCTACTTTGCATGGGCAATATACTCTTCAAATATAAGACAGTTTGATAAGCACACTTCAAGAAAGAGTTTTTTAATGCACACTATAGTCTTTTCATAATATGTTTGAGATCCTGAAAATTTACTCATGTTGTGATAGAAGGAATATAAATGTAAAAAAATAGTTAATGGCTTTATTTATGTTCTCCCCTCTATTTACTGTATATTGTCAAAATGGATGTGTGGTTGTGTAATAAATGTAACCAATTTCTTAAAGCTAATAACTAATCCTGAGTAAATCTGAACCAGTGCTATAGTCCATTAAGTCTCGAACTATGGTTGTAATTTTCTTTAGCAGACTCAGATACAGGCTATATTTTTTCATTATCATAAACCTGAAGAGGAAACAGAAAATGGAAAGATATAGAGGTGTACATAGTTCCCACAAAGGCTCTTGTTAAAAGGCTAAAAGTAGAGGATTAGAAAATCTAAACCTGCTTTATGATACTTATATCTCTTTGACTATTAAATATGGAGAATTGTCAAGCATGAAACACTTGGGGAAAAAAGTATGGAAGGAACCAGGACACAACAGTACAAACACAAAATAAATGTTTTTTAAAGGTTTAATAAATGCACACATAGCTGCCACTAACTAGCTTATGTGAAACAAAACAGAAGGCAGCCCTATTCAAGAAAAATATTTTGATTTAATACCAAAGCATAAAACATTATATCTCTGGTTTTAGTAATATCTTAAGCTTTACTATTCAAGAAATATTTGGAGTGTAGCCACATTTAAAAAAAATCAATATCAGTCAAATGCCCTTTCTTTTCTGATGCACCACTAATAGAAATATGTTTATTTTGCAACCCTCTATTTGCATACATACCACTCTCCTTGTTTCTTTGATAAAAGTTTTATGGGCAATAAATTATAAATCATGCTTATGTATAATTTATCCCTTTAAATACATATTTTATTTTTTGGCTTTTTAAATGAAAACCATCTTTAGCTTTGTATTTTTAAGAGATTCAAATTCAATACTTTAAGAAATTCATGAATAAAGCATGGTTTAACGTTCATTTGCATTTTTATAGTGTCTGCCGTAGAACAGTATAGATTTTGCTTTCTGAGTGTACTCTTTCAAGCAGACACGATTCCCTTAAGAATAAGCCTTGGGAAAATTCACTTGCCCTTCATAAAACATACATTTCATTATCTTCCTATAAATTGGACACTTCCCTAACATGGTTGTACATTTGAGTCTACTCCCTGTGTATTGTGCTATCCTCTAGTTCACAAACACACATTAATACAAACAGAAAAAAAATGACCATCTTATTGTGTTGAGTTGAATGGCAAGTGACCTGACAAGAATCCAGAATGTTTTCTACCGTCAAGAAGATAATCTTGAAATTATTCAATCCTTTAAGTATGAAACTCATGTGTGAGAAATTTGTTTTCCTCTGCTATAATAACTTTTAAAAATCAGTTTAATATGTTAATACATTGGTTAAAGTAGTTGTGAATTTTGAATATTTTATAGACTACTGAGCCAAAGAACTTGTGTTGATAGACTACAGCATATTTCTCATGTTATTAGAAAGTGAAGCTAAGGACTATAGTGATACTGACACATGAATGATAATCTTTTCTTTCTGTCATCTCCATGTTGGCTATTACTTAGCAATCACTGATATTCTTGAAGCTTTTGTTTTTTAATTAGAGGAAGAATTACATTTTACTTGGAACAAGGCCATGGAATAAGAAAAACTTAAGTATTAGCTGGGGAGCATCATCTTATATAAGAATTAAGTTCTAGAACCTCTAATGATCTCCTTTTATTCTCTTACTCCTCTTCTAACATCAGAATGCCTAGAGTTGCAGTAATTTTTCAATAATCTGATACTATTTCTTACTTAAAGATCCCTAATTGTTCATTATGTTTTTTAATAGTATGCCCCACTCTTCCCAAAAATGTGTTTAAGTGCTAACTCTAAGTACTTTGGAATGTGATTTTATTTGGAAAGAGGGTCTTTTCAAAGGCAATTAAGTACAAATGAGGTCATTAGGATGGGCTCTAATTCAAATGACCACTGTTCCTCAAAAGGGGGAAACTTGGGTATACATAGAGGGAAGTATGCTATGTGAAAACAGAGGGTTGGAGTGACATACCTACAAGACCAGGAAGACTTGTGACTACCAGAGACTAGGAGGGAGATATGGAATAGTACATTTCTGAAAACCTTCAGAGGAATATTGCTTGCTGACACTATGATTTCCAACTTCAGGCATCCATACTTATTATGTGACAATAAATTCTTGTGTTTTAAGCTATGTTACTGGTGGTACATTGTCAAGACAACCATAAGAAACTAGGAATCCAGTACAGGTTCTTATTACTCATAAGGGAAATCTTGTAAGTTTAAAGAAATTGCAAGGTCTTTTAGGATCTGGGCCTATATACCTATTGAGATGATGTATCACTAGTGCTCCCCATCCTGCTATATCACACAGTAATAGTGGACACATTTCAGTTCAAATGTTGTGCATTCTCATTTCTCTTACTTAGGCCCTTCTCCATTTTTCTCTCAAGTGTTAGCACTGCCCTTTCCTGACACAATACTGTCCTGGATCTTGCATTGAGTATGTTTAATTACCTTGTAGGTCTGAATGTCAATATACTTTTTCTTTCTTATTCTCCCACAGTAATCTCCCTTAATGCTCTATTCCTCTATCATGAAAATATTCTCACTTCACTAATATTAATGACTCCCTTCCTTTCAAGATCAAAAATTTTTCAGGAAAGAACTGTGTTTACCTATTATGTGCATTAGTTTGTCATCAGCCCAATAAATATTTAACAAATAAACAATGGAATGGTGGTGGTAGTGTATTAGCTCTGTACCCTGCTTCTTTATTTAGGTGTGTTTGCCCTTAAAAAGGGGGCATTATTGGCTTCCTAGGAGTGCCACAAAAAATTATAATAAAGCTGGTGGCTTAAAATAGTACGAACTTCTTGTACCACAGTTCTGGAAGCCAGAAGTCTAAAATCAAGTCTTCATGAAATTTCAGTGATGTTTGCATTATTTCTTTGAAGGTTGCCTTTGAAACTTTGATAGGGATTGCACTGAATCTATATTTTGCTTTGAGTATGACTGACATTATAACAATGTTAATTCTTCCAATCCATGAGTATGGACTTTATATTTCCTGTGTATTCTATTTCTTTTAGAAAAGTCTTATTCATTTCATTAAATAGGGACTACATCAGTCTAAAAACTTCTGCACAGATAAATGTGCGGTTTCTGCATACTAAAATGAAAGTACATCCTAAAAAATGGGAGAAAATTTGAGCATCATATATCTGACAAGGGGCTAATATCCCAGATCTACAAATAATGTCTACACCTAAAAAAAAAAAAAAAAAAGACAACAAAGAACCTAATCAAAAAAATAGGCAGAAGAGCTAAATTGACACTTCTCCAAAGATGATGTACATTTGGACCACAGGTACATGAAAATGTTCAACACTCATTATCAGGGAAATGCAATAAAAATACAATCAGATACCACCTCATTCCAGTGAGAATAGTCTTTATTAAAAATACCAGAAACAACAAGTTTTAGAGAGGATATAAGCAAAAGGAATCCTCTTACACTGTTGGTGGGAATCTAGCTGACCTAATGCCTATGGGAAACAATATGGGGGTCCCTCATAATAGAAAAGATGGATATATCATATGATCCAGCAAATCCACTCCTTGGTATTTTACAACAGGCAAGTTATGGAAACAACCTAAATGCCCAATGACATATTAGTAAATGTGAAAGTGTGTTATATTTATGTACACACAATGGAATAGTACTCATCTATAAAAAATGAAATCCTGCCTTTTACAATAGCATGGATGGAACTGGGGGTGATTATGCTAAGTGAAATAAATCAGTAGGAGAAAGAGATATATCAGATGATTTTACTCAAATGCTGGATATGGAGAAATAAAATAAAGGAACAGACAAAATTAAACCAAAGCAATATCTAGAAATATGACTGCAGAATTGAGGCTGTAGAGGGGAAATGTGGGGAGAAGAGTTCAAAGGGGGAATCAGGCCCAGTAGTCTATGGTGAAGAATATCAGGTACTTTGTAGTGGTTGTACTGTGGTAACATACATCTGAAAATGTGTGAGCCTATATTGTTAAATAAAGCATGTACTGTATTATAAACCAAATTTATCTCAATTAAATAAAAAAACTATCTAAACTCTTCTTTCTATAATGGGGTGATCCATTCCTATTATTAAAAAATAATGATACATTAAAATCCTAAATAAGACAATAATAAATAGTATCAGATCTTGACAGGACACCACTCCTTTTGAAGGCTCTAGGGGAGAACTTTTCTTGCATATTCCATGGTCTGGTCACTTGTGGCATTTCTTGTTTATTAAAGCATTATTCTAACATTTCTGCTTCTGTCTTCACATTTTTCCCCATGTGTCTCTGTGTATCAAATTTCTTTTTTCCTTTCTTTTATGAGGCTACCTCTCATTGAATTTCGGACCCATTCTAAATCTAAAATGACTCATCTTGAGATGTTTTGTCACATTTTCAAAGGTTATTTTTTTTTTCCCAAAAAAGATCACAATTACAGCATGTAAGTAAGTACTAGTATTTGAGCATATGTTTGCGGGCCATTACTTTTAATAGCAATGTGAATCTGTACTAACATTTTTAGGACTATTACAGAGTGAGGCCAATTAAAGTAATTATATTAGATTTGTGGGACTGTGGGCATAAATTCTGCTGCTTTGGGGTCCAGTTGAAAAGTGTTAAGTGGAATGGAGAGAGGTATTTTCTGTGTCATAGTTTGGAATTCATTAGTCTTCTGGCACCCGGGGGACTGGTGACTTTGCTGACATGAAGAGATATTGCTTTTGGTACGGACATTGGCATTCTTTCAATGGCAGAAGCTGAAGTGACATTGTGATACTTCTTCAAGCTGTTTCAAAAGCAGTGGAGATAGACAAAAAAAAGTTTGAGCAGGAAAAGAAGTTGGAATGCAGACACCTGAGGAGACTGCAAAAGAGGGGAGTTTCTGGGGACTCTGAAATAACAGGAAGACAGCTTCATAGGGGAAAATTGTCAAGTGAGATCTGCTGGAATGGGAAATGTCAAGATGAAGCCATATTTAGCCATAGTCTGGAAAGGCAAAGTGAGTCTTACTTCATGGCTATAATTCAAATAAAAAAAAATTAGATACCCCATGAGTATATTAAATATAAGGAATTTCCAATTAATCACACTAATATGAGATAGATGAGATGAATATTTGAAGTTTAAATAATAGTGCCCTTAATTTTAGCTTTAACATTTAAGTCTCTCTCTTTGATTGATATAACCACTTAGTAATACTCATTAGAAACAGCAATATTCAGGCCTCCCTGATGGTGCAAGGGGTTAGGATGCAGCCTATAAAGCTGTCCGCAGCCACTGCAGCATGAGTTCGATCCCTGGCCAGGAAGCTACCCACATGGTGTGGCAGACCTCTCCTGACTCGCCTGCTGCTCCCCTCACCAGTGTATTTCAGTCAATCTGCCTGTTCTGTTCCCCCCTCTGTACCTGGTGAATCCTCTCACCCTCCACGCCTCTGGCCTGTACCCCAGTTCTTGTATGCAGAAATAAATAAATCTTAACAAAAAGAAATAGCAATATTCAAAATCATAATCATCTTTATATTTAGGTATGATAATGCCTTTCATTTCACTAAATGCCTACTCCTACTATGGTATCCTAATTTACCCTAGATTAAAATAGAAATAGATGAAAAGTATGATATTTCATATTACCAATCATTTCATTTGTCATAATTTTCCTGATCTTTTTAATATGATAATATACTGGTACCATGGTCTTTATGCAAAATATTTGTTAGTGTAGTACATTATGTGTGAGGAGGACCATAAACACAAAGGACATGGAATCAAAATTTCTGCTATGAGTCCTAACTCATCATATAACCTAGAATAGATGATCATTTTGATAAATTTAAAGACTCATAATTCTATTACTCTATGATTCTAAAGAGGAAATATCTGACAATATCTGTCTCTTTATATATAGCTAGTTGTCTTTTTAGAGAGCAGATCTGTTTGTGACACTGTGAATGAGGTGTTCTACATACCAAAGAATCAGCTGAAAGATTTTGGCAACATTCCTGAAATATACAACACTTAATAAGCCATCCTAAGAAATCTCAAAAGGAACCAGTCAAATTAGCCCACTTGTCCTGGAGCTATCCACAGCAGAGAGTCAAACAGAAAGGAAGAATAAATGGATAGAAGTTCTTAGATCTTATAGCAGTTAAACATTAGAAATGTATGTTATGCTTGTGAAATACTATTTCTCAGTACTTTCATGATCTCTCGAGAGCCATGTCCTTGTATAAGTGTACATTATTTATATGGTATATTTGTCTCTTTTTCCTTTCCTCTTTCTGTATTCCTTCCCTTCCCATTATTTTCCATCTTCAGACTGTTACTTAAGAGATAAAACCTTTTTTTCCCAATCTTGAAAGTGAACTTAGCTGGATCCTCTCTATCATCCATGGGGAATATTTCTTCCTACTCAAGACAAGTTCATAGTTCCAACTTTTTTCAACAACTTGGAATCTATCCTTGAGTAAAATAAAAATAAAATATTGATAACTTCTTTAACAGAAATATTTAAAAACAAGAAAGCTTATCTCTCTTTTGTGACCTGAGTTAGCTAGCCATTAAAATGTGAATGGTTCTCATCAATGTTTAATATCAAAACCAATTCTCTGCTTTGAAGCATGATTTTGGTTCAGTTATACTCTTTCACATATTTTAACTGAACCAGCAAATGGAAACCTGGTCCATCCTGAAAAGTCATGGTGTAATTACTACCTACTGAAATACAAAAACATTTTTGGAGTAGCAATTAAAATCAAATTAGATTCAAAGATAATTAAGAGAGAATATTGGAACCTCTTCTTTAGAACATACATGATATGATATTACTTGTACTTGCATATATTTAAGGCAGCAAATAAATTCATACCTTTAAACAAATTCTTAGTGAGTATTAATATTTTACTCTATCAATGAGACTATATGGCTATGTTATTACTTTTAATTTCTACCCATATAAATGTGTCCACATTTTTAGAATATCATTTTATTGAACTCTGCTGCATTATATGACATGAAGGAATTATGACACTCACGAAACCATATTAATATGATATGAATTCCTAATTACAGTATTTGAAATATAGGGAATTGGTGGCATTACTTTGAAGGAAGCCCTTAATGATATAAGAAATTCATTAAAAAAAAACCAGAGATACTCAATAAACATATGAAACCTGTTTATTAATAATGAGATAATGTTTTCAAATTCTAAGATCATCTTGCTTGTTAATAAGTTATAAGATATTAAAAATGGTGATATGCATGAGACTAATCATGTTTTCAAACATCGTTCATTAAAGAGCCTTTCCTTTCTCCATTGTATAGTCCTTTGTCAAAGGTTAATTAATTGTCCATATTTGTGTGGATTATTCCCTGGGCTTTCTATTCTATTCCATTGGTCTGAGTTACTATTTCTGTTCCAATGCCACACTATTTTGATTGCATTGCTTTGTAGCATACTGTGAAGTCAGGAGTGTGATACTTCTATTTTTCTATTTTTTTTTTTCTGGATTGCTTTAGCTACTTGGGGCTTTTTGTAGTTCCATGCAAATTTTGCAATTGTTTACTCTGTTTTATATATTTATTTTGCAGCCTGCCACTTCTTTGTAGTTATTTATACTTTTCAATAGTTTTTAAATTGATTCTTTAGGGTTTTATAATATTATCATGCCAACTGCAAATGGTGGTAGTTTTACTTCTTCTTTCCCATTTTGGATTTCACTTAATCATTCTCTTGCCTAATTGCTATAGATGGGACATGCAATACTGTGCAGATTAATGGTGTTAAGAGTGGGTATTCTTGCTTTGTACATGATGCTAGAAGAAAAGCTTTTGGTTTTTCACCATTAATTATGATGAACATATATGGGTTTATCATATATAGCCTTTATTATGTTGAGGTGTGTTCCTTTTATTCCCATTTAATTGTTTTCTTTACTTTATTGTTTATAAATTGTTTACTATAAACATTAGATTTGTCAGCTAATAATTAGATAAAGGAATATATGTTGAGAATGAACTATGTTCACTATATATTTTCAAGGAAAAAACAAAGCTTTAAAATATGTTATATTTGATCAATTTTTGTCATGTTTGATTTTTCTATATATGTCCAAAATTTGAAGAATTATACCCACATATATAATGCTTTTTTTTTTCTGAACAGCAAACATATTGTTGACATTTTTCTTATTGTGTTAAGGTTTTTGTCCATCTGTGATTATTTCCATAATGCATATATATAACTTATGGTAGTAATAGTTAAAATATGTTGATTATATTAGTGACTATAGATAACATTTTCCTATTTAGAATTGTCACCTTATTTTTTAGACTTCACATTTCAGTATTTTCAAGAATCACAAAAAATTTATTCTTATTCTGAATATTTTCTCTTCTTACTGCCCAATTTACTCATATGATAGTGATGGTGATGAATAATATTTGGGGGGGTGTTCTCTTCCTGCTATGCTATAAGATGCATAGCCACAACAGCATAACCTTTATTTCAGAGTTTCTGTGGTTCACATGCTTCAAAAGTTTATGTCATCCAGGTAGAAAATGTAATAGATATGGGGAGATAGAGGTTTTTATTCTTATTTTTTCAAACTTGTCACCTTGGAAGAGAAAATGACTCTTTATTTTGTAACTCAGACAGGAGGCAAACAGCACATGACATTGCTGACTGAGCTGCAAAATCAAAATTGACAAATCCTGGAGGAGAAGAAACTTACCATTGCAAAGTCAGGCATCGCTGTGTGTGCTGCCTGGGTTTTCCTGGTGGCCTCCTGCTGCTGCTCAGCAGTCCCCAATGTCCAGCTGACATTAGTCTAGCATCTCATACAAGTCCAAAAGGAAAAAAAAAATAATTTTATCACAAGGAAATAAAAGTGTTGGCATAGAAGACCAGACTTTCTTGCTGCTCTTGTTATGATGAGGAGTCAGAGAGAAAGGTTGATACAAGAACTCAACATGGAGTATGAGAATAGACAGAAAATCAAATATTTTTTTACTACCACTTTTCAAAAACTACAACATTATTCAAGAGTTCATACCAAAGACTCACTGATGACATGAATACTATAAAAATTTTATGCTCATGTTACTATTGGCAATGAACTTCAACACAAGCTTTTGGAAATTTTTTTTTAAGATTTATTTACTTATTTATTTATACAAGCACTGGGTACAGTCAGAAGCACAGGAGGGTGAGAGAATTCACCAGACCCAGAGTGGGGAACAGAACAGGCAGACTGATGAAATACACTGCTGAAGGGAGCAGCGGGTGGCAGGAGAGGTCTGTTGCACCATGTGGGACCCTCGCCAGTGGGATCCAACCAGCGCGCAGAGGCTGCAGGCAGCTTCACAGCCCAGCATTCAACTGCTGCACCACCAGGAGAGGCCCTGGAAAATATTTTGACAAAAGCCGTCCAGAACTGTTTTTATGCCCATACATTAAGTTATATATAAGAATATGCTATGCTGTTAAGACAGATCTAAATACTCCTGTTGATGTTATATACTGGGAAAATTGATGCTACGTAGAAATACATTGATTAAAATGTATTTTTTCAATAATACTAAGGTATATAATACTTGATGAACTGTTATAAAATCATTAGTAGGGACAATTAAATGATAGGAACATAGAAAATGCTTTGATAGCTATGCAATTTTAACAAAAGCCATATATGTATACACACACATAATGGTTGAAACTTTATGGAAATAATTATATTCTAAAAAAAGAAATAGTG
This sequence comes from Talpa occidentalis, assembly GCF_014898055.3. Lineage (NCBI taxonomy): Eukaryota > Metazoa > Chordata > Mammalia > Eulipotyphla > Talpidae > Talpa > Talpa occidentalis. Next base: position 71,201,302 of record NW_023604295.1, on the reverse strand, counting down.
ATAGGTAAAATAAAAAATAATTATGCTGAAGTAATGAATACATAAAGACTTTGCTCCACTTTTTCTGTTTTTTATAACTTCTAGAATGTTATAATTTATTATCATAAAAAGAAAATCATGAAAATAATCACATGCCTAATATTTAACTTTTTTCACACCAGAAAACTGGCATTCAAGTTACTACCAAGGAAGCCTCTGATAAATGAATCATTCTAGAATCTAATTTCTATAACGTGTGATAATCAAAAAGTAAACATGCATATAATTACCTCTAACTTGTATTATCGTTCATGTTATTGATATGATATGCACAATTTAAGGTAAAATAAGAACTAAATATTGAAACAAATATGTCCCACAATTAAGTTGATGGTTCTCCAATGTCTCCAATGATTTCTTTTTTTTTAAAGATTTATTTATTTATGCATACAAGATCTGGGTTACAGGCCAGAGATGTGGGAGGTGAGAGGATCCACCAGAGATAGAGTGGGGAATAGAACAGGCAGACTGAGTGAAATACACTGCTGAGGGGAGCAGCGGGTGAGACAGGAGAGGTCTGCTGTGCCATGTAGGTTGTTCCCTGGTGGGCTGGGGATCTAACTTGTGCTGCAGAGGCTGTGGATTGCTTCATAGTGCAGTGCTTAACCCCTTGCACCACCAGGGAGGCCCTCCAATGCTTTCTTAAGTTGACACAGAAATGAAAAGTGGAAATGTTTTTATGGTTTACTGTGGTACATGAAAGAAGATGTGCTCATGGTATGGAACTGAGAAGACAGCCTGGGAAAGCTCCTTCAGAAGATTTGCCTCAGCTCTTAATTCTGTCTCAAGTGCTAAAGGATTAAAAGTTCAGCATACCTGAAACCAATTGAGAAACTGCTTTGTGATATTGATCAGATAATTAGCATAAAATCACAATGGTAAATTTGGTGAGAAACAGTGCATGCGTGCGTGCGTGAGTGTGTGTGTGTGTGTGTGTGTGTGTGTATGAGAAACAGAGAGAGAAAGAGAGAATGAGAATTTGCAATGGAACTGGGTGAATGGAGTCTCATAGAAATTCATCTTTCCACTGTGACCTCCCATTATTGTCTAAATTTGGTGTCAGGAATAATTGTGTTAAAACTGTCTTTCGATGCTACAAATATCAAAAGAGCATACTGATATATGCCCTGTGAAGTTACAAGCAAATAAATAGGCAGCCCCTAGTTGCTTAGGTAACACACATTTGTAGGCTAATAATCTCTTTTGTTTCTCTACTTATTTCTTAATAAAGTTGTCTGCAGTTTAAAAAAAAAAACTGTTGAAATTCATATCTTATATATAGATGAGTTTATGACCCTTTCCTCATTAGTGAACAGAGGACATTTGTTAGTAGAAAATGTGTACTAGAAATTCTCTAAATGTATCATATGATAATTAGAAAAAATAATAACCAACCTTAACTGAAACAATGTATAGAGGAAAAAAGACACAGTATAGCAGTATTCTTTGAATCTCTCAGAGCATCACACATTAGTGCATCTGATCTTTTCATTGTTTATCTTATAAAATTAAAAGATAGTTATGAATCTGGGAATGTCAGATATTTTATGGAGTTTAAGTGTAAATATAATGTGTTCTCTTTTGCACTTTCAGTCTTATTTGGTTGCAAAGTTAGAAACAATATTCAAAAGACTTGGTGCAGACTAACAGAAGCTGAAAAATTTATTAACCACTCATTTTATAAATTTCATCCTTTACGTAAATTGTTATTCAGGTGTTTTCAAAAATTGTAGGTATTCAGGTATTTCAGCATCTCTGAATTAGAAAAAACATTGCTATGGATCACTTGTTATAGTCCAGAGTAATATATTTCAAAAACTGTTTTCACTGGATGGTATGCTTTGGATATTTTGTATACTTTTAAGCCTATGTCCATTTTTCATATATGTCTTAGTTATTGAAAATTATAAATTTAGCATGTACTCTCAACAGTGTTTATCAAGTATTTCATTTTTGCCTATTATTCATTCATACACTTGCATATCATAGGTTTCAAGTAGTTTGAAATAGCTCATAGTTCCGGTACTAGATTTTTCTTCAATCCAAATGTTGGATTGCCAGAAAATACTTTTTTTTTTAATTGAGGTAAAATTAGTTTACAGCACCTTGTGATTCAAAGACATAGGTGCATATCTCCCCAGATTCATATCACTGCACCTCACATCATCTTTTCTTTAGTTTACATTTTAAAAGGGCAAGTTTATTAGGAAATGGAGAAACAAAAAAGAGACATTTGCATAATTGGAGGAGAGCTTTCACCTTTTCATACATAATCTATATCTTATGTTTTTAGAAAACTACTTAGATAGACCCAGATGCTCTGATCTGCAATCATAACCCTATTGTAACCAAGTGCCTAAAATCATGTGATTGTGATGGCAAATTCAACATTTAATATTAATCACATCTGTGTAGATGGACAAGTCTCCTCCTTTCTATTCTCCAGACTAAAACTTGAACACATTTTACAAGTAAATTGTCTTCTTAGCTCTTGTTTATTTCAGAGTTCCTACTCCATGGTAATGTGGATGATGTTGAGAAGGACATATTCCTCGTCCTTATACTTTTCTTGACCATGAATATATAATTGAAATGATCATTTACATAATGATTTACTTTCCATGTTATCCAAATTTGAAAATCATCTTTGTGGTTCTATGCTTAAACATTTCTTCCTTAGGAGGATCTGGTTAATACTCACCTTTCTGTTTGGTAAAACATAGGTATTCCAACCAAAAACCAAATCTTATGAGCATGCTATGAAGAAAACCCTCAACAAATCAAGTGGTTTAAATTTCATGATCTTGATCCATTCATATATAACTTTAAAATGAAATGTTTTAAATGCATATGAAACTTTATAATATTTTAGAAAAACTAAACAATCTCAGGAAAAAAACCTACAACTGTTGCAATCTCACTTTTCTAGACTGAGTACTGAAAACCACATATCCATACTCTTGTTATGCCTTAAAAAGATCTGTTTTGCCTGCATGATATAGGTGTTTATATAATTGGCAAAACACACTGCCTATTCAGCAATTATGCATTTCCTTCCTGGTGCAACAAATACATTCTTTGTGTCTTTATTCTTAGACTTATTAAACCGAGTTAAGAGGATTAATTTACTGGTGGAACTCAATTATTCTCTACATTAGGTTAGAAAAAAATGATTAGTTTTGGAAAGAAAAATTACAGTGCTATAGTCATATTTGATACCTTTTTTCCTATTGTATTAATTAAGCTATATTCTGGATTCTAAGGAATTAATATATTAATAATAAAATTATCTTGAAGATAGAGTAAGGTCTGATGTGTGGCACTAACTAGGAGTGTGGCCTTATTTAAAGCATTTAATTTTTATGAATCTAGTTTTCCTCATTCATGTCTATTGTACTATAAAGCTCCACAATTTTGACTTCTTTTACTGAACTTATATAGCTATTTATCTCTCCCAAGATGGAAATCTCTGTTTATCCGCATGGGATCCTACTTGTGATTATTTAAGGGAATTGAATGATATAACATTAACAAAATAAACACATTTATATTTATTAATTGCAAATTCAATTCATTTATTAAAATCTTGAATACTTAGATGTGTAAGGGATTACTCTTAATTTTTTAAAAGATTTATTTATTTATACAAGAAGTGAGGTACAGGTCAGAGTCATGGGAGGGTGAAAGAATTTACCAGAGACAGAGTGGGGAGCAGAACAGGCAGATGGACCAAAGACACTGCTGAGGGGAGCAGTGGGCGAGACTGGAAATGTCTGCTAAGCCATGTGGGTATCACATTGACCAGCGGGGAATTGAACCCGCACTGCAGAGGCTGCGGACAGCATCATGGACTGCTTCACAGGGTGATACTCAACCTGCTAAGCCATGGGGGAGGCCCATAATCTTAAATTTTTATTTATTTTTTATTTTTTTAGAGGCATGTTTTATTTATTTATTTATTTGTTTGTTTGTTTATTTATTTATTTATTTATTTATTTATTTATTTATTTATTTATTTATACAAGCACTGGGTACAGTCAGAAGCGCGGGAGGGTGAGAGAATTCGCCAGAGCCAGAGCAGGGAGCAGAGCAGGCAGAAGGACCGAAGTACACTGCTGAGGGGAGCAGCGGGCGGCAGGAGAGGTCTGCGCGCCATGTGGGACCCACCTCTTGTGGCCGGGGAGCAGCCGGGGATTGAACCGGCATCGCCAAGGCCGCGGGCAGCTTTGCAACCCAGCGCTCAACCGCTGCGCCACCGGGGAGGCCCTTTACTTTTAAAATTTTAAAGGCATAAGTTAACTTCTTTTTTTTCCAAATACCCACCATTTGTCCACATCTTTTCCAGACATTCTTCCTTGCTAATTTTATTTTCCTTCATGATTTCAGTTATCTCCTGTATCAATAATTCTCAAATTTACATATGATTCAGATTCCTCCCCTGAGCTCCAACTATATGTCGCCAACTTTCCATGAGACATTTTTGAAACTAGCTTTACTGTAAGCAATGAATATGATTGAATTGTTCTTCATTTTTATAACCATACCATTATTTTCACCTGTGTATTCAGTTCTGATAATGTCAGCACTAACAGTCCAACTGCCCAAACTAATCCTGGAACTTACTCTAGACTAATTTTTCTAACACCTCCACATTCAATCATGAACTGTTATTCTACCTATGCTGTCATCTTTACTATTAGACATCCTTCCTTTCCTCTCTGTGTCACATGTTATTTAAATACTTTAAATTGACCTGTCAATCTCCAGTCTTTCTTGCTCCAACCATTCTAAAATACATATATGATCATGTTTGCCTTATGAATAGAAATATCAGTAGTGTTTAATTGCCAGCACTATCATGTATACTTCTAAATTATACATCTCTCTAGCCACCTCCTACTACCCTATATATACTTTGTGTTGTAGTCACACTCAGTTACTTACTTTTTTCTGAATCTTATTGTTTTATGACTTTACAATGTTGCATAGACTCTATCTGCTTTAATTCATGTTTTGAACCTTCAGAAGTTTGCTATGAATCATATAGCCCCTAGATTAATAATTCCTTAAGAAATATTCCCTGTATTATATACATTCTCCTTTTCCTTTTTATGTCCCTTTCATTTTGCATAATGGTCATTTGGTCACATCTATAGACTAATAGACCATTATCATTGTCTTCTTGTATAATACTTACAATGCAGTGGAAAGAATATTCATTGATTATGGAGAAAGAAAGTTTTGTATTACTCAGCATGTCTTTAATCTTGGGAAAGTTACTTAACTTTCTTTAAAATGGAATAATAAAGTTATCTTAGTTACAAAGAACAAATAATTGTCAAAAGCATATGTATTTCATCTTCTAGCTCAAGTACTAGGCTCAATTAAGTGTTTATGGACTTTTTAGTTTTAATAGCTTTTCCATCTACCTTTGGTCTTGGAGGAGACTTGCACAAGGTGTTCGCTCTCTCTCTCTCTCTCTCATAAGGTCTTTTTCTTCTTGGAAACATGCAGCTCTTTTTATTAGTTAAGGCCTATTTTTATTAGTTAAGGTCTATTTTTTACTTTAGGCAATATTTAAGTTCAGATATCAGTTTTTTCCACTGGACTGATATTTACCCAAAAATAATTAATAGAAGAAAAGAAAAGACATCTTTAAAAATACACAAGGGTTCCTTCTATCAACAGTATTGACTTTTGGCACAAAGGGTTAGATATTTCCATTTTTGCCACTGCATTAAACTTTAAGTATGTGTGAAATAATAAATACCTTTTTAAAGTTTGTGCCATAATTATAAACATTTTTTAAAATTCTATCATTTCAAGAACCAAATACAACAGATATTTTAAAGATTCCTTTTTATTGACTCATTAAATCAAATTTCTAAAATAAACATGCATGTGTGTTTCCTTCATAATATTGTCTGCCATATATACACACATAATAAATGATAGATAAAATGACAAGGATAGTGCTAATTGTCACTGCAATGTATTTTATACTTAGTGCAGAATTTGATAAATTACAGGTGTTCCAATAAATAATCAAGAGATTAAGTGAGTGAGGGGCTGCGTTAAATGAAGGAATTAAATCAAATTAGTGACTTAATCCGTGGTTGTTCATCAGAGTCACTTGTAGAACAATTTTTGATAAGGCAAATACCACTTCTAAACAATGGGCTAGTGTCAAACTCTGAATGTGGAGTCAAGATATCTGTATTTTTACAAAATTTATGATGTTGGTGTAGCAAATGGATGCACTTAAAACTGCTAAACTGTACACTTGAAAAATATTAAAATGGTAGTTTGTGTTATGTACATTTTACTTTATTAAAAAATTTCAAACATCTATTCATTATGCCACTATTCATCATATCTATATGTTATGTTTCTTAATGTTATAATTCCTAGGCATGGTGGGGTAAAGTTTGTGTTATATACATTTTACTTTATTAAAAAATTTCAAACATCTATTCTGTATGCCACTATTCATAATATCTATATGTTATGTTTCTTAATGTTATAATTCCTAGGCAGGGGTGGGGTGGTGAAAAGTATCTTTCTCAAGGGCCAGAAGATTATATATAGATTAGAAAAAAATCACAGTCTTCACAATTCTGAATGTTTCCGCAATATATTGTTTTTTATCTCAGCAATGAGATAATGACCTAGAATGTACTAGCTTTTCCACTAACTTGCTCAATTTCTGTGTCAAACTATTTGATTTCTTAGCTTTTATCTTTATCCTGAATCTATTTAGTACTCTAGTTTTAAGAAATAACATCAGATTAAGGATGTCCAAGAGGGCCAGGGACAATCACAATGTCAAAACGGGGTATAGTGTAACTGAATGGTGTCCACACAAAACCAATTACAAGTACTTATGGATTAATGCTGCCGAAGGTCGTTTCATAAATCACAGTTGGTTGCTCCTCAGTAGTCTGTGTTCTCTAAACTATTTCATTCTCCTAAGTGTGTTGTCACACAACAGTATACAAAATGTTGGAAATCTGTCTTAATAGACTTTACACACTTTTTAATTGGTTGTATTATTTTTGATAAGGGTGACTTCTAAATATGTTTGTTTTGAATTTGTTTTTCTCAAATGTATCCACCAATTATATAACTAATTGTTAAATAGTAGAGTTTCTGAGTGTTGTCATATTCTAGTTAATTAAAGTAGTATTTTAATTTAAAGCGAGAATGACAGATTTGAATCATCTTGCTAACTTTAACGTGCATGAGAAACACTCCAGTTGCTTGTGAATATTGCAAATTTTTAAGTTCAACTCTGAGATAACTTTGTAATGCTGAAGTGAGATGAGGATTTAGTAATATGAGGAGTTCAAGCACACCCTAAAACATAAGAGGTACCTCCTCCCGAGCCTATGTTGCATCCCCAGTTTATTGATATTAGAATTTGGCACATCCATGAAAGGAGATATTACTTTTTTTTTAATTTACAATTAAATATTTGATGATTTTCTTGTATATATATATATATATATATATATATATATTAGTACCAGATTATTAGGCAATAATGAGTAAAATGCTACACCACGTCCTCTAGTCTTTCTAATCCTTCATTAAAAATAAGGTTTTATACAGGCCTCCTCGGCGGTGCAGCAGGTTGAACACAGCACTGGGAAGCTGTCTGCAGCTTCTACAGTGTGGGTTTAATTCCCCGGCCAGCCAGGGAGATTCCCACATGGCGCAGAGACCTTTCCTGTCATGCCCACTGCTCCTCTCAGCAGTGCTTTCAGTCTGTCTGCCTGTTCTGTTCCCCACTCTGTCTCTGGTGAATTCTCTCACCCTCCTGTGCCTCTGGCCTGTATTGTGTAAATAAAAAAATTAATACATTGTTTTATTAATTAATTGTTAATTAATAATTAATTAATTGTTTTATACAGCAAATAATATTTTCTGCCTTAATTACTATATTTACTTCTCTATTTTTAACTTTCCTTAAGTATTTTTGTTTTAAATTTATATTCATGAGATCACTTTCAAAGTAACAAATGACTTCGAAATATGTTGATTCTGATGAGAGAGAACAAGAAAAATTATACCTGTTATACTAATTTATGTGTTTAACTGCTTTGACAAGTATGTGTATGTATATATATGTGCATAAAATTTCATTTTAAATGGGTGATTGTAGTGAAAAAACATTCGTAATTTTAAGTTTCTCTGATATTGCTAATATATATGTATACAGACACATATATTTAATTTTATTTATACCTGATGATAAAATGTGACTTGAAGTATGGTGTTTTCTACTTTCATATACTTACGTGAAAACTTAAAAATTAACCGCACTACTTATAACTTTTTATAAAGCGAAGTCATATCATCATCTCAAAACCACATGTCACTTTTTTAGTACTCTATAGTAGTGATTAATATGAACTAAGTGGAAGCTGTCATTTTACTGATTCTTCAATTTAATTATTTATGATGAGGAGTGAATAGAGATCAAAATGTGCTCTTAAAAGTAATTCCTCTCAATGGATACTCATATCTTTGTCTTAGATTATGCCTAATTCACCTCAGCTATGGATAATGTGTTCTTCACTGTTTTTCTGTAGATTGTGAAATGTTTCTAAAGTAGCTTTTCTTCAAAAGATCTATGAACAATCAAGTGTAAACACTGTTCAAGTGTTAGATTCATGAGATAACAAAGGTAAGTTTAGGATACCTATTTTAATTCAACTAGCAAAGTTCCTTATACTTAGAAATCTGATAGGAATTTAGGTGGAAAGCAGCAGTATTAGACTGCCACATTGGCAGTAAGAGATGGGACTTTCTTGCTTTTTCTTCAATCCTTCATAAGTGCCCTTGCCTTTGAAAAGCAGGACACTGAATTAAACCCTTAGGCTCTTTCTCAAAATAATGGAGAAATTTTCCTTCCTATTACTCCTGCCATTTCGAATTTTCTTAGAAGCCAACTATGAGCTACACCTTGATTCAGTGGAATGAAACTATGAATTAAAAAACTCATTCACCTAAGTTCTCCTCCGAGCCTGAAAATTAATTAGAAGTGTCCTGGTGCAGCAAAAACAGAGATTTTGTTTTAGTAATATTTGGAAAAATTGCAATCATTTACCATGACTGACCTTTGCTTAGTATTTCAATTAGCTCTTGCTTCCTCTTCCTTATTACTAATTCTTCAATTTTCTCTTTTCTTTGCTTTGTTCATTGGTTAATAATGAATTTCTCTGATGAGATACCTCTTTGTCAGGAAGTTTTTTCCATGTGCTGACCCTGTAAAAATACCTCTTAAGAAACATGATTTAATTATGTTCTCTTTATAATGAAACTGAAGAAAGTGATGATTTGTCCTTAAAGTTGAGTTAAATAAACTCTGTGGACTCTGTTGATCTCTTAACAGAGGGCCTCCCAATCCCCACCCCAGTGCTTTGGTGCTATATCATATTCCTGAATTGCATTACCATCTTGGGGTGGGGAGAGTATGAGGAATTATTCAAGCATGAGGAAGACTTAATTTTTCCATCAGAGATACAGAATAGCTGCACAGAACCAAAAATTAATTTCCATTATAGAAAAAGAAAGAAAATATTATTTAAGCCCTGATTTTGTGAGATTGCATGCATAGCTATAATAAAAGTTATAAATTAATATGAGTCTTTAATAGTGTAGTGATTTTCTTCATCTATTACTTAACAATGTTAGCTACTGAACAAGACCAATGTAAGTTTTGAAAAGACTGCACAAACAAAACCTTATTAAAAAGATGTGAAGACTTGAAAGAACAAATAAATAAGGGTGCATAGTAAATATTTCTTTATTTTATTGTATTTGAAGAAATTTTGCAGTAGAGCAAGTAGTCATTAACTTTGTTTCATCTCCAATATCTAAAGACAAGGAATTAATTTAAATGAGGCTTTGATCATAACCAAATCAAGAATTACAATTACATTTTTATTTTTCTTTGAGAGGACATTAATATGTTTACCTACAAGGATTGAGACAAGTCTATGGAGATATTTATATTAGTACATTTTATTTTCTTTTAAGATTTATATATTTAGGGACTCCCTGGTGGCTCAAGGAGTTAAGCACCACACTGTGAAGCAATCCACAGCCTCTGCAGCACAAGTTCAATCCCCGGCCAGCTAGGGAGCGGCCCACATGGCACAGCAGACCTCTCCTGTCTCACCTGCTGCTCCCCTCAGCAGTGTATTTCAGTCAGTCTGCCTGTTCTGTTCCCCACTCTGTCTCTGGTGAACCCTCTCACCCCACACATCTCTGGCCTGTACCCCAGCTCTTGTATGAATAAATAATAAATAAATCTGGGACACAGGCCAGAGATGCAGGGGGTGAGAGGATCCACCAGAGAAAGAGTGGGAACAGAACAGGTAGACTGACTGAAATACACTGCTGAAGGGAGTAGCAGGCGAGTCAGGAGAGGTCTGCTGCACCATGTAGTTTGCTCCCTGGCTGGCCGGGCATTGAACTTATGCTGCTGTATATTGCTTCATAGTGCAGTGCTTAACCCCTTGAGCCACCAGGGAGGCCCCAGTATTACATTTTAAATTATATCCTTAAATGATATTTAATTTGGGAATTAAAAATATATGTTTGTTTAGAGCATTAAAGGGAAGAATAATAATTTAAAGTTTGTATTTTTCTCCTACCCTTGTACTTTCTATATTGGGATGATTGATTTTATTTTCATTGAAGTAACATTATATTTTAACATTATCTAAGTTTCAATACATCATTAAAAATCATGTATTATGGGGCCTCCCTGGTGACACAAGATGTTAAGCACCGCACTATGAAGCAATCCACAGCCTCTGCAGCACGAGATCAATCCCTGGCCGGCCAGGGAGTAACCCACCTGGCGCAGCAGACCTCTCCTGTCTTGCCCACTGCTCCCCTCAACAGTGTATTTCAGTAGATCTGCCTGTTCTGCTACCCACTCTGTCTCTGGTGAATCCTCTCACCCCCTGCACCTCTGGCTTGTACCCAGCTCTTGTATGCATACATAAATAAATCTTTTTAAAAAATCATGTATTATGTTAAGTTCAACATTAAAATTCCAGTTATATTTTTATAACACAATTGACCCCTTTTACCTAATTTACCCACTCCCTTTCACCCTTTTCCATTTTGTAACTATTAATTGATCTTATTCAAAAGTTATTTTTTGTTTTATTTAGTTCTTTTTTGGTGTTTTCTCTATATAACACTTAGAGTAAAATTGTTCAATATTTGCCTTCTGTCTGAGTTGCTTCATTCAGCATAGTATTTTCCATATTGTTGCAAATGGTAGGATTTCATTTTTTCTTAAGAACTGAGTATTATCCTGTTGTGTATATATACCACGTTTTCAGTTATTTTGGGATGTTCTCTTAGATTATTTCCTGTTCTTCACTATTGTAAATAGTACTGCAGTAAATGTGCTGAAGCATACATCTTTTCATATTAGTATTTTTGGGTAAATATTCAGAACTAGGGTAACCATATTAATGATGTTTTAATTTTTTGAGAAATCTTTATATTGTTTTCCATAATAACTATGCCACCAACATCCCCGCCAACAATGTACAAGATTTCCTTCTCTCCACATCCTCTCCAACACTTTTTCCTCACCTTTCGGATAACAGCTATTTTCATAGGGGTGAAATGATATCTCATTGTTCTGCATTTCCCTAATAGAGCTGATGAACATCTTTTCATGTGTCTTTGGCCATCTGTATGTCTTATTTTGAGAAATCACTATTCAGATCCTCTGATTACATATTAATCAAGTTGTTTGCTTTTATTGTTGAGTTTTATGATTTGTTTGTGTATTTTGGATATTAATACCTTGTGGAACAATGTGTAATTGTCTTCTGTTAATTCAGTAGAATGGTTTTCCCTTTGATGCAGATTCATTTTACTGTGCAGAATTTTTTTAGTTTGATGTATTCCCATTTGTTTATTTTGCTTTTGTTTTCCTTGTTGATGGAGTCATTGGTCATCTGTGTTTTTTTTTTTTTCCTATATGTTGTATGGTTTCAATTCTTAAAATTGTGTTATTTCTGTTTTATTTTTACAAATATAGTGAACTATTTCATTGGCTGTTTCTTCATGCCTTGTTATATTATAGGTATTCAAGTATTAAGGATTAAACTCTTGATTACACGATGGTTTATTAATTAAAATAAATAAACCCTTAAACCCATAAATCTTTATTATTTGTATAAATCCCAATTTGTTTAACATTCACACTCTCCTCAATTATAACAGAATGTTATCTATCACCCCTCCCTTATCCTTATAATTGAAATAATTTCAAACATAATGCATAGCTTGAATAAACTCCCATGATATGGCAATCATGATATGCCTCAATTCCCTCAGTGCTTCAGATATTCTGGTTGTAAGTTAGGTAGCATGTAAATTGGCAGCAGCAATTTACAGAATAGAAATCTCGTGATCAAAGGGAGTATGTGTAGTTTTTTAGAGCGAATGAATATATCATTATTCATGATACATATCTTAGATAGTGGTAGAATTTAGCTTAGTGCATATGTCTGTATATTTCATTGTATTTCTTTTAGAAAAGATTTTTTTTTCAGTTAAAATTTGTTCAAGGACATAGAATGTGAGAACATTTAGTATTCTGGTACAGTGAGCTCTGTTCTGTTAATCCTTTTTATGCTGAGAAGCTGGAAAGTGAAAAGGTTGTAAAACAAGGAAACAAACTCAAATGGTTATTTCTAGTTTCAGTCTAATCCCATTTTAATACAGGACCAATAAGAATGGTGACTAAGATAATAGGAGTGACCACTCTATTTGTATCTGAATTTCACTGACATCAATTCTAATTTAAATTAAAAGGTATTTACAGAATAGTAAACAAAAAGATAGCATTAAAAAATGCAACTTATAGTTTCGATCTTGTTCTTTACAGTGAGCTTTGCACTGGTTTAAGCTTTTGCTTTGGACTGAAATCAGTTAGAAAAAATGGCTTCTAGGACTTGAGATCTCCTCATTGAAAAATCAGTAAACAGAAGGGAGGGAGAAAAGCAAACTTTGTAATTGAGAAAAATTAATATCCTCCCTGTAAATGAGGTTATACACAAGATCAGACCACAAATGAATAACAGCTGAAATGAAAGTGTGAGTCAAAAGTATACAGGACATACTGCAGGACAAATTATGTCTCCAATATAGATGAAATCAATTTCATGCACAATTTATTAGTGTTGTCACGGATGGTCTGTCCTAAGACAGAATGTAGGTGAATTGAGTTATTTACCTACCACAGTACCAAGTGGCCTTTCAGAGTTATGTTACTTAAATTCCTTGTTCCCTAGGGTGCTTGTTAAAAATACAGATTACTTTGCTCTACCTGAGATCTACTGATTCAGAAGTTATAGTGTAGGAGTTTTGAAATCTGTATTCATTATTAGTTAAGTTTGGAAAACTTTGTTTAGAGGAAAGAGAGAAAGCAGCATAACAATAGTCACAGCGGGGTGTGTATGTGTTTGTGTGTGTGTAGTGCTTCTTAATAAAAATAATCTTTTAATTTTTTTTTGAAGATTCATTTTATTGATTGAAGCATACAAGAGCTGGGGTGTAGGCCAGAGGTGCGGGGGCTGAGAGGATTCACCAGAGAGAAGGTGGGGAGCAGAACAGGCAGTTCTACTGAAATACACTGCTCAGGGGAGCAGCTGGAGAGGCAGGAGAGGTCTGCTGTGCCATGCGGGTCAGCTCCCTGGCCTGGGATAGAGCTCACGCTGCTGTAGCTGTGGCTAGCTTCATAGTGCTGAGACTAAAACCCTTGTGCCAGCAGGAACACCCTAACCTTTTAATTTTTAAATAGCTCCCTAAAATTGCATAGAACTGTATAAAATGATCTACTAGATCGTTTTATTTTCCTAATAAATGTAAGATAATAAATAAATGTAAGGTAAATAAATGTAAGATAATAAATGTAAAATAAATGTATTTTATTTTAGTAATATTGTTGTTAGAGAGTAATAAATAGTAATATTGTTGTTAGAGAGTATTCATGTTAGAGTGAGACCAGGGCCTTCTCATTAGCTAAACAAAATGTGTTAGGTCCTCTTTAGGCTAAGCACATTCTAAAACTATGTTCGTCTGGTAAATGGAAAAGGATAATTTAAAATATGATTCTTACTTATCTCCATTAAGTAAGGAATTTCACATCTCTAATAGTCTTAATAGAAATAATAGACAATGCTTTAAAGTTAGTTATTGTAGCCATCATAATCCAGACACCATGAAGCAACAAAATGCAACTTAAGTTTCAATGATTTCAGAATGTGTTCTTAGAGATAAAAATTTATAAAGAGGATTGCAATTTAATTGTAGATGTAACAATCACTGACATTTTCCTTTGAAAATTACTGCATTTTGAATATGTAACTTGGCTGTTTGCTCTTTGGAAGGTAGTATATGTTTTACAGCAAGATCCATTTTTTCAGTAGGAAGATAGGTTCAAAGAAATCTATCAGCTTGCTTGGAGGCACACATCAGTCAAAGGAAAAAGTCAGAAGCACAGGGATGATTCCTCACTGATCGCCCGGCCTCTCATGGAAATGTGTTTGTTGCCATTGCTCTTTCTAAGACAACTTAGCCCGAGAGAAATCCACATTTCTTGCTTTGCTGTCCACAGTAACCCTTCCTTTCAGCATTGTGGGTGTCAAAATTGCTTTTGAGGACGATTAGTCAAAGTAAATGCTTTTTCCTCTACATTTTAATTTTTGTAGAGCTTTTCCATAGGAGCCAATGTGAGGGGCAGATGCTCCACAGCACAAACCTCATCTTTTCCTCCTCCTGTGGCCACCTGCTTCCTGCCTCAGCACTTGGATCCACCTCACAGCCCAGCTGCTTCCTCTGTTCCAGGCCCCATGGCTCCCTCAGTCATGGCACAAGTGCTGTGTGAGCAGTGACCCTTGTGGCTTCCCTGTCATCGTCCAGCTGCCTTCAGCCTGAGCACTGACTTTACCAGATTCCCCTCACATTTCTGCTGTCAGCCTGACGCCAGACTTCACAAGTTCCCTTGTCCATTTCACTGGCCTCCTGCTTCTGTTAGGAGCTTTGGAGATTCCCGAACACGCCCCATCTGCCCAATGATATCTCCCAATTTAACTGCTGCCCACTTCCCTTGGACTGTGCCCACACTCCTCTCCAAGGAGAGAGACAGAGGAGGAAATGGAGTGTAGACGGTTTTTTGAATATATAGTTGACAATGTTGCTCACTTAAGCTTTCAAATTAATTTGAATTTTGTAAAATAAGCATTAAAATATGCCTACTTCATACTTAAGTCAAATGCACAGGTTATCTTACAGCAGTCTTAGAAGACAAGCATAATAAGAGTGAGGTAGCATAATTACAGTAGAAAAAGCACTACAGCAAGAACTAAAATGTGCCAGGATACTGGATTTCTAATTTCTCCCTTTAGCAACATTTCTGGCCTCAGGAAATCACTTTGCTGATTCGGGTCTCAAATACCTCATTAATTAAATGTAAATTGTAAAATTTTGTCTGCCTAAGGACCATGGCCTTGGCTAGGTAGAGGGTTAAATTAAAATCAGTTTATTATATTATAAAAGTAAGATAACAGTATTTAACATTTAAGGACGCTGGCAACATTTAATTCTGTTAAATAAATAACAATGTTATGGTAGTAATGTGAAAATAATATTGGAAAATATATAAAACAAAGCAATTCTTTGTAAAAGAATGTGGCATTTTAAAATATTTATTTTTGTGGGCGTATGTCGTTATAAGTTGTTTTTCTCACACCCTGTCACACACAGAGCAGTTTGTACTTATCCCCTGCCTTTTAACTTAAATTATAATTGACATCAAATTTCCCAGTGTAACTTCATTTTATTTCAGCTCTTTTCTTATTTTTAAATAGATATATTCCATTAACAATACAATTATCTTTTGATCAAAATTTTTGATTTACACAAATAAAGATACAATAATAGATATCTATTAAGTACCATGTTCTAGTTTCTGCTAAAATTATCTTCTATATAGTATCTCACTTGATGAACATCTAATTTATTTATATTTTGTTTTAGTCCCCAAAGTGTTTAAATGAAATAGGCTTTAAAAAATATGAAATAGTATTATGAAATAGCAACTGAGAAAATCAGTGTGATGGAAAACTAATAATAAAAGAAATAAACTGAAGCAAGAGGTATGAAATGCTTGCTGTGAAGTTTTATACATTTATTAGAGATGTACATCAAATTAGATTTTAGTTTTTTAACAACAAATAGTGGGGGGGAAGTATTGGATAGCATAGAGATACAATTATTTACTCAATTCCCAGTATTATAAAATAAAATCAAACCAATTTCCTGAAAATGCACTGCTCCATGATATGGCGATAATCTCAGACAATAAAATATGTTTGGTCATCAACTTTCTCTATGATTTGGAAAAGTAAATAATATTAATATATTTACAAATCTTGACACATATTACCAACTTTCTTTCCCAAAGTAACACTGGCTATTGTCATATAAATTTTCCAATGTAATAGATGGAAGCTACTCCTCTTTGTGTCATTAGTTCCCATCCCTTTGATTACATTTTTTTTTTTAAAGGTTTTTGCAGTCTTTTTTTTTTTTTTTTTATAGAGGCATGTTTATTTATTTATTTATTTGTTTGTTTGTTTGTTCGTTTTTTGTTTATACATGCACTGGGTACAGTCAGAAGCACGGGAGGGTGAGAGAATTCACCAGAGCCAGAGCGGGGAGCAGAACAGGCAGAAGGACCAAAGTACACTGCTGAGGGGAGCAGCGGGCGGCAGGTGAGGTCTGCGCGCCATGTGGGACCCTCCTCCGGTGGCCGGGGAGCAGCCGGGGATCGAACCGGCGCCGCAGAGGTCCGCTGGCAGCTTCGCAACCCAGCGCTCAACCGCTGCGCCACCAGGGAGGCCCTGATTACATTTTGTATTGAAATTTTTTCATTGTCTCTGCCTTTAGTTGCATTGCTAGTTATAAATTGCTCAATCTCTTTTGTGTATAAAATATATGATAAGGGACTTGGATGGGGAAATGTTGGCCCAGAAAGTTCTGGCATAGTCTATATATGTAAGCATCTCATAGTTTATTAAGATCAAGTTCATTAGAGTGAGTTTTCTACAATTGAAAGAGTCATTTCTAGTATTGTAGTATTTTTTTTACTGTGGCAGGATGTAGTACTTCTTTTTTTTTTTTTTTTTTTTTTTTTTTAGAGGCATGTTTTATTTATTTATTTGTTTGTTTGTTTGTTTGTTTTGTTTATACATGCACTGGGTACAGTCAGCAGTCAGAAGCGCGGGAGGGTGAGAGAATTCACCAGAGCCAGAGCAGGGAGCAGAGCAGGCAGAAAGACCTAAGTACACTGCTGAGGGGAGCAGCGGGTGGCAGGAGAGGTCTGCGCGCCATGTGGGACCCTCCTCTTGTGGCCGGGGAGCAGCCAGGGATTGAACCGGCGCTGCAGAAGCCGTGGGCAGCTTCACAACCCAGCGCTCAACCGCTGTGCCACCGGGGAGGCCCTGTAGTACTTCTTTATGTGTAGGTTTTTAATAGAAATGCCACCTTGAATTCTAGTATACTTGTGGTTTTAATATACACTTTAAAGTTGAATAGACAAAATAAAAATAAATGACCGTGACAGTGCATTTTGTCATTTTGTTACATAGCCCAGGTAGGCCTCTGATAGTCCATTTATACTAGATTCTAAGTTTTTATCAATTATACTTTCAGTGAAAGATAAATGTTTTCACTAATTCTAAGACAATCAGTCTTTCTTTGCTATTGCTCACCAGTAAAAAGCTATTGGCTAATTTTTTGATGCCTTTTCTTCTTGTGA
Organism: Talpa occidentalis; assembly: GCF_014898055.3. Lineage (NCBI taxonomy): Eukaryota > Metazoa > Chordata > Mammalia > Eulipotyphla > Talpidae > Talpa > Talpa occidentalis. The sequence goes on along the minus strand of NW_023604295.1, from coordinate 71,183,397 downwards.
AACCTTACAGGAAAAAGATAGATCTGTGACTCAAGGATTCATTATGTCAGCACACCTTTCTTATCAGATGATTTTCTGTGTTGTGTTGATTCCAAAATAATTAAGTCATTTGCCAAAAAAAGTGGGTGATTTTTCTTAAGTTTTTAGGTTTGAAAGAAAAAAGCAGCACGTTCTTAAAACACTACTTTTAATCAGACAACTCTATGAGAATGTGGACTACTTAACTTAAAGCTTTCACTAAGGATGCCTTACTGAGTGCTTCCAAAAAATAAATAAGTGTTCTCAGAAAGGTAACCAGTTTGTATTCCATCAAATCAACTACATCTGCTCTGGACACATGCTGTGTGAATTTAGCCTACTGGTTCAGGAGAAAATCACCACTGCCTCACGCTATGATGCTTTCTGTGGAAACACATATTTATAAATATTCTGCAAGCACCAAACATATGGCAGTAATGGTTTAGGGAAACAAGCACATGCTTGTAAATCCAGTCTTGGTGCTTAGAAAATTATTGCCTGATTTTGTGATACAGAATTTGATGGAGATGGAGAATGTCCCATTAGCCAGGGGAATGGAGCCAAACAACAAAGAAAAGATCTTGAATTCTTTAATCTGTAGAGAAGGTTGAAAGGTTAAAGACTGCATTATTAATGGAATTCAAGTTATATAGAAGTATTGTAATCGAGTCAAAGTGAATTAACCTTTTTCAAAGGCAATTTTGATTTCTGTTCCAGTGACTACATACGAGAGTACGGAGGAGGTGAGGTGGAGGGAGAGCGGATGATGGAATGTCTGTGTATGTGGGCAACTTTCTAGGATTCCCTTTATCTTACCTCCTGATGGTGCACTCAGGACTCCTCAGTCTAATCTTTCCTCTTTCCTTTCTATCTATTCTGTCAACAGTTCTATCCAGAATGAAACATTGTCCTGCCAAAACTGTTCCTGTGTACCATTGCAAAGAGATTTTCAGAGATTAGTTAAACCACCTTCTGATGGTAGAATGAGAGAAAAATTAGCTTGTCAGAGTTATGAATACTATTTTAATGTGGTATAAAGCAAGCACTTTTGATAGCAATGGTTGTTGAACAGGAAAAATTAATTGGGGAAGAGAGCTAGTAATGCCTTCTTCTTGCATCAGAATAGCTAGCTTTACCAGTTTAGAGAAAGTTGACTTGAAAAGCAAGAAATGTCCTAAATGAGTCATCAAGCTTTTAACTCCAACTTATGTTATCTATTCCAAAAATATAAACATCAAGTCTCTGATTTTGACAATTCATGATACTCTATAAACTCTGGAAAATACGGTATTGCATAAATTTTATCAATTCTGGTCTTTTTCATTTTTTTAAATCTAACCTGTGGCAGGGGTCATTGTTTCAGTGATCAAGATTATGTATTGATTAATCAAAATATGTTAAACATTATAATTTGTGTTTATTGTTTAAAAACATGCAAGGTTAACTCAATTTTACTAGTTTTCAAATCAAAGTTAACCTTGCCTTGTGATTTTTATTGGTAATTAGTACATGGTGATTACTAAGTTAAGTTATTTTGATTTATTAAGGCTATACTCTGAAAAATATATATTATCTAATTTTTCTTACCTAATATTCAGGTACATGATTAGATCAGTGAATTTAGGATTCATTATGTTAGCACACTACTATCTGAGCTGCATAATAAATATGTTATTAGGTGATTTTGATGCCTACTCATAAAACTGTAATATTTACTGCTACCTCCCCAAAAGACAACCAAAAAAAAAATCTATTAAGCTAGCAAAGCTAAGTGTTGTATGTATATGGTAATCTACATAATGAATGGCAGCAGCATCTTGACAGAATTCTAACAGTGTCTCTCAGCAGGATATGAAGAAAATAGAGTTTGATGCCCTGTGCTGAGTTATTTTAAGGCATGTCTTACAAACTTAGTAACATTAGCGACTGGTGAAAATTTAGAATGTGATTGGTGGATACTTTAGGAGAAGGTCTTCAAGAGACTTTGAGGTGCAAGCTGTTAGTCTTGATAAGTAAATTCCTTAGTTAGTACAATCCTGTAGCAGCAAATGTTTTATGGAGCAATGAGTTAGCCGTTTTACTTGGTTCCAATATTGTATAACCCAGGGTAGGATAATTTACCTGGTTCTAACACTGGCACAGAGCAGGAAATTTATGTTTGCTTTAACTTTTTGATTTCATATTTAATCTCTCAAATTATTAGCCATAGAAAAGAGGGCTCAAATTCCTAAATAGCATTTATTAATAATAGTTAAAAGCTTAATTTTAAAATTTCTCATTTTTTCCCTTCATAATAAAAGGGCAGTTTAGCTCTTATTTTTATATATTTTTAGCTAATATTGGGGATTCAATTGAGGTTTCTAGTTAAAATTAGATTTTTACATCATTGTGTAAAATTTTAATACATGAATTCTATATTCAATTGTGCTCAAATGAAACACCAGTCTTTTTAAAGTTTGCATATACCAAATTGATTTTAGAGAGTATTCATTAAGACCATGATTTGAAATAATGTAAGAATTAAGGATAAGCTAGTTGAAGAAAGATGGTTATAGAGAATCTACTGGAAAAGTGATTTCTTCTGAAAGTAATGTATTTTTCATGTTATTGGAAAGAATAAAGAATATAGAATTATCCTGTAATTCTAAAATGGTGACTTGTTAATTGATACAACACATGCCATAAAATATAACAGAGCATGAATAATTTGAATTAATATTAAAATACTTTTAATAGAAATATAAGCAATTCTAAGTTTTTAACAATAATGGACTGAATAATGAGTGATTAAATATACTTGTAGCCATTACAATAGTGATTATTGAAGCCTTTGGATTATGGAAAATTGCATACAAGAGACTTTGTATAATAAAACCAGTAAAGAAATCATATTTGCTGTATGTATTTTCTTGCCACTGCCATTATTAAATTGCCTAATATGCGGTTAGTCCATTTTCTTTATGCTGATCTTAGATAAGACAAGGATAGTATCCTGTAAATTTCTGGGAAACTTTTGATTTTCTGACATAGGCATTCCCATCTTTTTAATGCTTCCTTCTTTTTTTTTTTTTTTTTTTGTGGTATGTAGGGGCAGTCGTCTTGCCAGTAAGAGGTTGCCATGAAGATAAAACTGCAGTCTAAAGATAGAGTAGAAAGAGAAAAGGGATATGATCTCTGGAGTCTGTTGCAACCCTAGACTGCCTAGTTCTGATCTGTTTGTTATGTCAAAAAAACAGTCACCAAAAAGTTTTGGATAAATTAGGAAAACACTTTTCCTTTTATTTATCCACTGTAAACAGTTTCCACTGCATGCTTTTGAACATAATTCCCAATAATACAGATCTCAGCTCTGTAAATAGATTAATAAATAGGATGATGAATACACTAAATAGTAATTACAATGATTTCTACATCTTGTGAATATAGATAATTTGGAAAATGTTATTCTCTCTTTGCTACACATTTTTAACTGTGTACAATGTTAACATGTTTATTATCAAGAATACTTATATTTATGCATATTGAAAGTAAATATATTTTATTTAAAGAGTAGATTTATAGGTTGACAAAATTAGCATTTATGCATTTTTTATGACCAAACAGATATTTGTAAAAGAGAAATAAGTATAGGTCTGTAGGAATCAGATATGCTTTTTAGACAGACTGGAAATCTGCCCAAGCAAATCTAATAAGTTTGTGAATAATAAAAATTCAACTCATTTAAACAGTGATCCTGCAAAGTTTCTGTTTCTTTCAAGGGATGTTTGTATATTTATTTAATTCAATAGAGAGGTTTGTAGCAGGTTATGTTTAGCATCTGTCAAGGACAATTTGCTTCTAAGTGCCTTTGAGTGTGGTGTCAAGGTGAGTGTAAAGGGGATTATTATGTTGATCAGCCTTTCACTGAAGTGATTCAAAAATAGTCCAAAGCATTACTAGTGGCTCTTTAAATATTGGTCTTTATTTAGCTCATGATTGGTCTCTTGCAGTGTTTAATATTTATGAAATGAAACATGCTTTTGTTTCTGTTATGAAGTGATTATTTTGATGAGAAACTTATCTAGTTATTTCAATCTATCTGGTGAAGATTTCTTTATTTTTATACCATGTTATTTCATTTTTGCCTTTCTTCTCTCATCCCCCCCTCCCCCCATCTCTCCCCATGATAATAAGGGAGTAAGTTAAATGAATATTATTGTTTTACTAAAGTGGTTTTTACTAATAAAATATTTGAGGGGGCCTCCCCTGGTGTTGTAGTGGTTGGGCACTGGGCTGCGAAGCTGCCCTCAGCCTCTGCAGTGCCGGTTCCATCCCTGGCCGCTGGCGAGGGTCCCACATGGTGCGACAGACCTCTCCTGCAGTGCCCGCTGCTCCCCTCAGCAGTGTATTTCGTCGGTCTGCCTGTTCTGTTCTCCGCTCTGACTCTGGTGAATTCTCTCACCCACCTGCGCTGCTGACTGTACCCAGTGCTTGTATAAATAAATAACTACATCTTTAAAAAAATGAAATAAAGGGGGCGGAGCAATCATGGCGGCGAGGAGACGCTGCGAGTAAGATCTCCATTAAAAAAAGTGAATAGGGAGGAAAAGCGGCAGGTCCCAGTGAGAACTGGGACACGGAAGATAAACGGACGACTCCAGCAAACTGCCCGAAGAAGAAAGTTGCCATAAAAGAGGACGAGAAGGGAGGGAAGCGCAGAACCCTGCTCCCCTCCCCCGTCCACAGAGGCGGCACTCTCCGACCAGCAGAGACGAGGGAAACAACAAACCAAAACGCCCAACAAGAAAAATGGACACAGCAAGCGGGACTGTGAGTGGAAAGGAACTATTTCAGCCACCACACCCCGTGAACAGGAGCTGAGGCGAACCCTGAAGGATCCGCTGCGGAGGTGAGCTCCAGGCGCCATTAAAGAGAGCCCCGCCCACCAGGAGGAGACCAGCCCCAGCACACAGCCCCAGCCGCCCGGTAAGCTTGCGCGAAAGCGGCGCTCGGATTGCAGCTGCCCAGGGCCCTGCACCTGCGACCTAGGCTTGCAGGGAGACGGCGGAGGCCCTCCCTGAGTGAGCAGGAACAAGGTGCCCAGGCAGGGGAGCGGGATTCAAAGGCGCCATTCCCGCGCCACTGATCTGGGCTACAGCCCGCGTCCTGGAACTGAGGGCTTTGGAACTGAGACCCGGGGCACGAAATTAGGGGCGTGGGTTCCCCACGACGGTGGGGCACAAGGCAGACACAGCACCCAAAGCCGTTGAGGTGTACCCTACATCCCGCTCTGCTCCCTGTCCCACGGGGTGGAAAATCAGCTCCCCAAGGGCTCTAGGAGAGATCTCTGGTGCCACCTAGCGACTTGACCCCAGCACAGGCTACTGAAGGAGCTAGTGGCCAGCTGGGGAGTTAGCCCACACCGGGCCCCTTCTGAACAAGTAGTCTGAGCCCACAGGGAGAGCGAGCACCCACAGCCGGGGCAGACCAGGCGCGCAGAATAGTGTGCCTGAGACCAGAAGCGCAGGGAGTGTGTCCCACATCACCATTTTAGAACAGGGACATTTCTTCAGTAAAGACTACCTGCAGAAGGCTTCCTCAGGAGCCAGAGGTGAGCGGGGGAAGTTCGCCCACGCCAGACCCCCTGTGGCCTGCAGTCCAAGCCCAGAGGGGAGCAGGAACCCACCGCCAGGGCAGACCAGGCGCACAGAGGAGTGTGTCCCCACATCGGCATTTTAGAACAGGGACCTTTCTCCAGTAAAGGCTGCTTGAAACTGACAGATGACTCCTGGAAGAACCAGAGGGGAACAGAGAAGCCCACCCAAGATGCCGGCAAGTCCCAACAACACAGTGTCCCAACGCATACGGCAAATTAGAAAACAGACAGTAGGGAGGAGAAGAACACACGCAACCTAGCAACTCTCCAGAGAAAAGCACACCACAAAAAGAAAGCCAGCCCCCAGATTGCAACGACAATAACTTGGAAGAATTTCTGAGCCTTCCAGAAAGAGAATTTAAAATTGCCGTGATTAAAAACTGACAGAAGTCATAAAGGAAAACAAAGATAAGGGAAAAATAATCAATGATCAGAAGAATGCAATTGAGTACCTAGAGAGGGAAAACAATGGTCAGAAGAAAGAAATTGAGTCCCTAAAGAGGGAAGTAAAAGAAATGCAGGAGATCAAAGAATTAATGGAAGAACTAAAGAATTCTGGGAAAAGCAATGAAAGCAGAATAGATGAAATGGAAGAACGAATAAGTAATCTTGAAGACACAGAAATAAAAAGAACCAAAACAGAGAAGGAAAGAGAAGTACGAAGGAAAAAGAACGAAGAAAGACTTCGGGAACTATCTGACTCCATGAGGAAAGGAAATATAAGAGTTATAGGAATACCAGAAGGAGAGGAGAGAGATGTAGGAACAGAGAAAATATTCAAAGAGATAATTGAAGAGAACTTCCCAAATGTGAAGAAGGAGCTGAAAATTGATATACAAGAAGCAAGAAGAACACCAAACTTCCACGACGAAAGGAAAAATACAGCAAGACACATAATAGTAAAGCTCCCAAGAATCCAGGACAAGGAAAAAATAATGAAGCTGGCAAGAGGGAAGAAACAGATAACATTCAAAGGAAAACCAATCAGGCTGACATCAGACTTCTCCGAAGAAACACTACGGCAAGGAGAGAGTGGAGGGACATAGTCAACAGACTCCAAGAAAACAGATGCCAACCAAGAATACTCTATCCCGCAAAGCTCTCCTTCCTCTTTGAAGAAAGAATATGGACCTTCCCAGACAAACAGAAACTCCGGAATTTCATTGCAACTAAACCCCCACTCCAAAAAATACTACAAGGAGTCCTAAAGCCAGAACCTCAGAGCGACGAATAACAATGAAAGAAGGCCAAAAAAAAAAAAAAGTTATTAAAAGAATAAATAAATAAAATCAAAGGAAAGACAAACACAATGGCAAATACAGATGTTAACATATCAATATTAACTCTAAATGTAAATGGACTAAACTCTTCAATAAAAAGACACAGAGTTGCAGCCTGGATTAAGAAACAAAACCCAACCTTTTGCTGTCTCCAGGAAACACATTTAGCTACAAAAGATAAAAATAGGCTCAAGTTAAAGGATGGAAAACAATCCTACAAGCAAATGGACCAAAAAAGAAAGCAGGAACAGCTATACTTATATAAGATAAAACAGATTTCAAACTCAAAAAGATAAAAAGAGACCCCAATGGTCACTACATTATGATCAAGGGACAATACTTCAAGAAGAAATAACACTCATTAACATATACTCACCAAACGAAGGAGCACCAAAATATATCAGACAACTGTTGTCCTCTCTGAAAACAGACATCAGAGAAAACACATACGTAGTGGGAGACTTCAACACACCACTATCAACAATGGATAGATCAACAAGACAAAAATAAGTAAAGAAACCAAAGCTCTAAATAAAGACCTAGAGCAATTGGGCTTAACAGACATCTATAGAACACTAAACCCCAAAAAACGGAGTACACATTTTTCTCAAGCGCACACGGATCATTCTCCAGGATCGATCACATACTGGGGCACAAGACAAACATCAACAGATACACCAAGATTGAAATCATATCAACCATCTTTTCTGACCATGAAGGCATCAAACTAGAAATAAACCATAAAAAGAAGGCAAGGAACTTTCCTACCTCATGGAGATTAAAAACCACACTACTGGAAGACCATTGGACTAATGAGGAGATCAAAGAAGAAATTAAAAATTTTTTGAATTGAACGACAAGGAGGACACCAATATCCTAAATGTATGGGATGCAGCAAAAGCAGTAATAAGAGGAAAATATATAGCAATAGAAGCTCACATCAAGAAACAAGAAAGAACGCAAAGAAACAACCTAATCTCGAAGCTCAAAGATCTAGAAAAAGAACAACAAGAAAACCCCAAAACCAGTAGAAGAAAAGAAATAATAAAAACCAAGCAGAAATAAATGAAATTGAAACTGAAAAAACAATCCAAAAGATCAATGAAACCAAGAGCTGGTTCTTTGAAAAAATCAATAAAATAGACAAACCCCTAGCCAGGCTCACAAAGGAAAAAAGGGAGAAAGCACAAATAAACAGGATCATCAATGAAAGAGGAGAAATCACAACGGACACAGCAGAAATCAAAAGAATAATCAGTAACTACTATGAACAGTTATATGGAAACAAGTTTAACAATCTAGAGGAGATGGACAAATTCCTACAACTCTACAATCACCCAAAGCTAGATAAAGAAGAAATAGAACACCTAAACAGACCAATTACAATTAGCGAAATTGAAATGGTAATCAAAAACCTCCCCAAAAACAAAAGCCCAGGACCTGATGGATTTACAAATGAATTCTACCAAACATTCAGAGACGAATTAGTGCCTATCCTTCACAAACTCTTCCAAAAAATTGAGAAGGAAGGGACAATACCAAACAAGTTCTATGAAGCCAACATTACACTAATACCAAAACCAAACAAGGACAACACAAAAAAGGAAAACTACAGGCCAATCTCCCTAATGAACACTGATGCAAAAATCCTCAATAAATTTTAGCTATCAGAATCCAACAATGTATCCATAAGATAATTCAGCACGACCAAGTTGGATTCATTCCAGGGGCACAAGGATGGTTTAACATCCGAAAATCAATCAACGTTATCCAACACATCAACAAAAAGAAATATAAAAACCATATGATAATATCAATAGATGCTGAGAAAGCTTTCGACAAAGTGCAACACCCATTCATGATAAAAGCCCTTGAAGTTCTTGGGATACAAGGAACATACCTCAACATCATAAAGGCCATCTATGACAAGCCAACAGCCAGTATCATTCTCAATGGTGAAAAGCTGAAAGCAATTCCATTAAGATCTGGAACAAGACAAGGATGTCCACTCTCACCATTGCTTTTCAATATAATACTGGAAGTCCTAGCCAGGGCAATAAGACAAGAGAAAGACATCCAAGGAATCCAAATAGGAAAAGAAGAAGTCAAACTATCACTATTTGCAGACGATATGATATTATACATAGAGAACCCCAAAAACTCCACAGAAAAGCTAATTCAACTCATCAATCAGTTCAGTAAAGTGGCAGGATACAAAATCAACACGCAAAAGTCAGTAGCCTTCCTATACACAAACAATAAATCTGAAGAAGAAGAAATCAAAAAGACCATCCCTTTTGTTATTGAAACAAAAAAAAATCAAATATTTGGGAATAAATCTAACAAAAGAGGTAAAGGACCTATACAAAGAAAACTATAAAACACTGTTAAAAGAAATAGAAGAAGACACAAAGAAATGGAGAGACATCCCCTGCTCATGGATTGGAAGAATAAACATTATTAAAATGGCCATCCTTCCAAAAGCAATATACAGATTCAATGCTATTCCAATCAAAATTTCAATGTCATTCTTCAAAGAAATAGAACAATTATTGATGAAATTCATATGGAATCACCAAAAACCCCGAATAGCCAAAGCTCTCCTGAAAAAAAAGAAGGGAATGGAGGCATCAGACTCCCAGACTTCAAACTATACTACAAAGCCATAATCATCAAAACTGCATGGTATTGGAACAAGAACAGACATACAGACCAATGGAATCGAATAGAAATCCAGAAATAAACCCACAGATTTATGGTCAACTAATCTTTGACAAAGGAGCAAAGACTATGCATTGGAGCAAAGAAAGTTTGTTCAATAAATGGTGCTGGGAAAACTGGGTCGCTATATGCAAAAGAATGAAGCTTGACCACCACCTCACACCATACACAAAAATCAACTCAAAATGGATTAAAGAACTAGACATAAGACCTGAAACCATAAAATATATAGAAGGAAATATAGGCGAAACACTACGTGATTTGCACATCAAAGACATCTTTACAGACACATCACCCAAAGCAGTGATAGTGAAGGCAAAGATAAACAGCTGGGACTATATCAAATTAAAGAGCTTTTGCACAGCAAAAGAGACAATAACAAAAACAAAGAGAAACCCCACCAACTGGGAGAACATTTTTGCACCCAACACTAATGATAAAGGACTGATCACAAAAATCTGCAAAGAGCTGATGAGACTCAACAACAACAAAGAAAATAACCCAGTCAAAAAATGGGCAGAAGAGCTTAAAAGAAACTTCTCTGAAGAGGAAATGCAAATGGCCAACAGGCATATGAAAAAATGTTCAACATCACTTGTCATCAGGGAAATGCAAATCAAAACTACCATGAGATACCATCTTACACCAGTGAGAATGGCACATATTAAAAAAACTAGCAACAACAAATGTTGGCGAGGGTGTGGAGAAAAAGGAACTCTTCTGCACTGTTGGTGGGAGTGCAAACTGGTCCAACCACTGTGGAAAGCTGTGTGGAGATTTCTGGACCTACTAAACATAGAGCTTCCATATGACCCAGCAATTCCACTCCTAGGTATTTACCCAAAGGACACAGAAACATCAATTCCAAAGAACACCTGCACCCCTATGTTTATAGCAGCACTGTTTACAATAGCTAAGCTTTGGAAACAACCCAAATGCCCAAAAATAGATGACTGGATCAAGAAGATGTGGTACATATATACCATGGAATATTACTCAGCATTCAAAAAGATAAAACATGCAATTTGCTGCAACATGGATGGCGCTGGAAGGGATCATGCTCAGCGAAATAAGCCAAAAAGAAAAAGAAAAATACCGGATGGTCTCACTCATAGCAGGAATCTAGAAAACTTAAATAATGGACCAGGAAAATAAATAACTATAAGAAAGTGAAAATCAAAATCAACAAAAAACTATGAACCAGAGACACTTTTAGGGGGCGGGGGCGGGAGGGGAGGGATTGTGGTCAGAATGGGGGCTGCAATTGTATGGGGAATATAACAATAAAATTTATAAAAAAAAAAAAAAAAAAAAAAAATGAAATAAAATATTTGAGGGTCATACATAGATCTAAAGTATGAGATATTCACACTGAGCTAAGACAAGGTCATGTGATAAACTTTACTTGCCAAATTTGCTTTCTTTTGTGCCATTAGTCATTCCACAGCACTGCGTGGACCTCTGTGTATATTGTTTCACTTGGTTAGCTTTGCAGGAGGTTAAAGCAATCAAATTCAAGATTTCTCTTTGTAAGTGTTCAATAGAGCTATATAGGCCAGATTAATGGGGAACTAATGTTTTATATAAATGTCAGAGCTAGAAAAGTGTTTTGTCTACTTCCTTTATTTTATGGATAAGGAAACTGTACAACTCTAAGTCTCAAACACATGTAAGCACTCTCATTTTCCTCAACATTTCAATCTCTTTCTCACCTTAGAATCTGAACACACTCTGTTGCCCTTTTCAGGAATACATCCCAAACTGCTTGAATAACACTCAACTTATTGTTTCCTCCAGGATGCTTTTCCTGACCCACTTCTCCTAGAAACGTGGGCTAGCCCTCATTTTTTGTTCTCCCTGAGTAAGCAGTGCATTATTTCCTTTGTTATTTAGCATGTTGCATCATACTTGCTATTTTGCTGTTTTTATGCTCCTTAGGATTTTAATCTTAATTGTGGAAGATCAGGGACTAAGTTTTTTGTTTGTTTTGTTTTCCATGGGTATAGTATATAGCAAAATAGTTTGCACATAGTAGGTGTTTTAAAATATTTATATATTGAGTGAATGACTTGCTAAATGTTAATAGTCAAGTGTGTAATTTTAAGAACTATGTTTGTAAAATACACAAATATCTATATATATATATGTAAAAAGCATTCTTATTTTGAGAATACTAAATTATAGATGAGAAAGGGCAAAGTAGTTTTAATTTATCAGTCAATGGTGATTCTTTTGATTGCACTAGAAAAAGAAAACAATTTCCTTGTACTGTGTGAAATCCAAATTTCCCAAGAAATATGCTGTTCTGTGTAACAACCTTTATATTTGATCAGAAAAATTAAAATACATTATAACCATACAATAATTATTACAAATCTAATCTAAGCTGCAGTGTGCATAAATGAATTACACTAAAATCAATAACTTGGATGAATCTCACAAAAATAATGCTGAGTGAAAAAGAAGAAACTAAAAAGTTCGTATTTCTAAGTGCACTTACATAGTGTTATTTTTTATTTTTTTGTCTATCATAAAATGCACCAATCTAACCACAAAGGGCAATGTCCTCCATATTGCCAAAGTACTCATTTGCCTTTTCTATTGGTACTCCAGAAAGAGTACAAGCTTTAGAGACATACTCTAGGGATTTTGATTTCCGTAACTATCATCAACCAGCTCTAATATGATGACTATTTCTTCATCTCATTAATCTCTTGATTCTTTTTCTGTGAACTGAGGATAATGTCTCTTCCCGGGTTAAAAATGAGATAGTGGAAATAAATTGTCATGCACATAATATACCTTAGTAGATGCTCAACAATTTTTATCTGTACATATTCTCTTTCAAGTTATCAGAAAATAGTTTGTAAACCAGTTTTTAAAAGATGAAGAGAAAAGCAGTGGAAAATTGTGTGAACAATCACATGGAAATACTAAGGAGCTTGAATATAGAAAGTATTTAGAAGTCAAAATTTAGATTGGTGGAGACTGAATGGTATTGGGTATGTTAAAGGTCATTGGCGGAAATTATATTGTTTATGGAACCCAATCATAGTAGTTGAGCTCCAAAATGTTAATCAAAGGGATTCAGAGAACATTAACTTGTCCATTGCTCTCTATACTCTGTTATTATGTGGTAAATTGGAAGGTTAAAAAAAGCGTGTTTTTATGGAGCTTTGTGCTTGGTTTTTGATGCTTCCAGTTGCTTATTTTCTATACTTTTCTAGACATTTTCCTAATGGATTTGGGGTATTGACAGTTGTAGAGCCATGGATTTGAGTGGTGAAAAGTAAATACTTAAATGTTTGTTTGTTCTGTGCAAACACTAAGAAAGTAAATGTGCGTGTCTTTTAAAATCATCAACAACTACAATACAGCAATTCAGGTTAAGACAGAGTCTAAGACATCCTCAAAAATGACAGAACAAATAGACACAGAGCTTACTAGTGACTGTCCATTTTCTTCATTTTCTTATTGACTACTATCATATAATTCTCAAAATATTACTCCTTTAGTTTTGTGTGCTTTTTAAACTTGTCACCAGTTTCTTTTCTAGAAACACTTCAAGTAATATAATTTAACTCTGTAGATAATCCTCTGAAAATTTGTATTTTTTACAAGTTTTATTGTTAATTGCTCAATACCTGTCAATTTAGGACATACTAAATAGTGCTCAAAAGCTGAATGGTTTCTGTTCCATTTCTTTTTTCTTGGGCTTCATTAAATTATAATGTAGGAGAAACTGCAACATACTAAATGCACACAAAGATGCATTGGAAAATCATAAGGAAGGAAAGATGACAGATATAAAAGGTTGTGAAAGATGATAACAAGGATCACATAGATAGGGAAACAAGTGAAAATGAGAGACTATCACAATATTAGGGCTCCTTTGAGATTACTGTGAGCTTCTCTCAAAATAGCTGTCTTTAGTATAGTCTAGGATATAATCATGCATAACTTTTGTCCTAAATTTCTGCTTATTCATATAACCAGGCACATTTTGTTAAGAGCATATTCAGCCACTTCTCATTAAAAAAATAAAAAAAAAGGAAAACTTACATGTACCCAGAAAATCATGGCACATAACACTAACGACTTTATAAACAAGCTCTCCACCTCACTGAGATAATCACTGTTCTAGTTACAGTGGGGAAGGGAAGACACATCCTTCAAATGAATAATAACATTTCACATTTAGTAAGATCTCTTTCACTTTTTATTTTATGTAATAGGTTTTGGATAGAGGAATTGTGTAAGAAACCAAAAATACTTATTTGTGTCACTTAACCTTCTCTGCAAAAAAAAACAATCTTATTCTGGATTTTAAATATCTGCTTTCACAGTGACGATATTTGACCTTGTAAAGTTTAAAATATTCTGTGTATGCATCCTTTGAGAATGCATAGAAGTATAAATTTAACATGTAGTGTATTAACATAAAATAATCTTTTATTTAAAGATTTATTTATGCATACAAGAACTGGGGTACAGGCTAGAGGTATGGGTGATGAAAGGATTCACCAGAGACAGAGTGGGGAACAGAACAGGCAGATTGATTGAAATACACTGCTGAGGGGATCAGCAGGTGAGACAGGAGAGGTCTGCTTCGCCATGTGGGTTGCTCTCTGGCCTGCCGGGGAACGAACTCGTGCTGCAGTGGCTGCGGATAGCTTCATAGGTTGGCCTTAAACCCATGTGCCATCAGGGAGGCCCAAAATAATACTTTCAATCTACAGAATTATTTTGTATCTCAGGATCAAATGTCACATTCTATTAATCCTATAAGTCTATACAGATTATTTTTTAAAATTTATTTTTATTTTAATTTTTACTTGTTAAGTTATATTTATTGAGGCAATGTTGATTTACATCACAAATATGTCTAAGGGGTATAGGTTGAAACTTCTGCAGTGTGTTATTTCACCACACCCAACACCAAAGCCTCAATAATCCTTCATTGAACACCCTCTCACCTTTGCTCTCACCATACCACATTCCCCTTCTGGTAGCCTAAGTCACAGTCCACAGTCCAGGAGTCTCCGCACTCCTGTTTTCACTCCCTCTCCTGCATCATGCCCTACTGGATGCCTCAGATCTATGGTCAACTTTCAAGGCCTATGTTTATTTCAACTTTTGCTTGGCTTTTTACATAAGTGAAACCACTCATTACTTATCTTTCTTCTTATGACCTATTTCACATGGTCTAATCTTGTCCAGCTTCATCCATGTTGCTGCAAATGGCATGAGTTTAACTTTTTTGATTGTTGAATAGTATTCCATTGTGCATATATATATATACCATGTTTTCTTGAAACTTTCATCTGGTTAGATTGTGTCCATATTTTGTGTATTATAAATAGTGCTGCAGTAAACGGGGGAAGGGGCAGGTTTCCTTTTGGATTGGTGTTTTTGTGTTATTTGGGTAGGTACATAAACATGGAATTGCTGAGTCCTATGGCAGATCCACTTTTGGTGTCTTGAGCAACCTCCATAGTGGATGGACCAGTCTACATTCCCGCCAACAGTATGAAAGAGTTCCATTTCCTCCATACCCTCTCAGAAACCTGTCATTTTTGTTGTTTTGTTTTTTTTTAAACATGGTCCACTTATTTTTACTTTCACCACAATGTGATTTTGTTTGATTGTTTAATTTTTATATTTTTGTTGATATCATATTGGTTTAAAATACTATATATGATTCATATATATATTGTCACATGTAAAAATCCAGGACTATTTTAATTGGAAGCTTTGTTTGGAATAAAGCCAATTTACTAGCGTTTTTCTTTAAATATTTTAATATTTTTCTGTCATAACTACTGAAACATCATAACATTGAAGAAATGGTAATCCAAATAAGCACTTAAAGACACCTTTTACATATTATTATAACCGAAATCTGATGGTAAATGTACCAAAGAGTGTTAGAATACTGTCATCATTAGGAATGGGCAGAAATTTTTCTTGATGTCAATTTTCTAAAAACATGATTGTGTAGATATGATAAGTTTTCAAATTTTTTTGTACAGAAAAATAATATAACTTTTTTTTAATTTTCATATTTTAACTAAGATAAAATTTAACCTGATTTTTTTGAGTTTGTTTTTAAAAGCATATATTAGACATTCATTCATATGTGTATGTGGGTATACACACACTATATATTTAATGATATTTTCAAAGTTTTTTTTTTTTACAAATTTTAAACAATGTAGCAAAGAATAGAACTCAAAGTCATGATTGTGAATATTCTGAATTTTAAATAGACATAAATATATTTGTTTTGATAATGACATTTTAAATGAACACTGTGAAATTTATTTGAATTTCTGATTACATATTAGAACTGTGTGAAAACACAAACTATGAAAAGCATATCCCATCTTACTTTATACATTTTTTTCACTCAACAATCAGTCTTTGAACAGAGATTCTCATCTTGAGATTCTGAGATTTCACTTAGATTCACTCACTATTTCTCTGTGTGAGACTAATTTCATAGAAATAAAATAGTTTCTTTGTCTAGCCCATTTGATCTTGTACTTTGTTTTTAGAAAGTTATCTAGAAAATGCCTGTTAGTTTCTATTTATTTATTTGTGTTATTTAATTATAACAATTGGCCATATTGAAGATTATCAATAATTTGAGAAAACAACTACTGGGATAAATGAGTATTTCATTCAACTGTTGGGACCCCAAAGTCTAAGTAAGGAAAACAAAACAGAAAATAATTTACATTATTATTCAATAAGAAGTAATGCAAATTGAGATCCATTTAATTTAAAATACTTTTATGTGAATGATAAACTGAGAGATGAAAGAGTAATTTTACAAACACTGATGACAAATGGTGTTGTAATTAGAAATAGCATGTTTATGAAAGAATGTTCCTTCTTTGGATCATTTTGAATATGTTAATGACACTGTGTCCATGTATTAAGTAATGAAAGAAGTAGGAAATAATGACATAAATAATAAAGCTAGCCTGTGCTTAAAGGATTTTCATTTTTCCATGAATTTATTTATTTCCATGTCTTAATTTAAAGGAACTTAGGACAGATTATGAAAGAAAGGAGAAGTGATAATATGTCTGTATATTTACATTGATAAATTACAAAATAATTTTCACCTATTTTTAAGTAAGATTCTATCAGGCATAGACTCGTAGAGGTAAAAGAAGAAATGTAGCTGAGCTGACAGAGTTAGAGGCCTGCTCTCCCAAAAGCAACAGGATGTGCCAACATTGCTGATAATGATCAAAATCAGTAGCATTACTTGACACAGTATTACTAGGGGTGGTATCCATTCCAAAGGGACAAAAAATGTTTTGTGGGGCACAGGTAGAGATGGAGTAAAAAAAAAAAAATCCTACATTTTTCTGTAGTCCTCTAAAGGTTAACCCAACTTGACAAAGTCTTGCTCCTTAGTATTTAATTTCAAGAGGGTGAGAAGGACTAGTAGGAAAGGGAAATATTAAAAAAAAAAAAAAGACCTCTATGGAAAACAATGATGAAAAATTGTGAACTAGCACACTAATCATTAAGCATGAGTATGGCAATTGCTTCACTTTTGTCTTCTAAATCTCATGCAGATTTCTATAATGGTCAATCCTAAATTGACGCAATCATAAGGATCTGTTCTAAGTATGAATAACCTTTGAATATGACTGACAAAAATTCAGCATTTCTAATAATTATATGCTATAATGAAATACTTTATGGGGGGGGGCTTGATTTAAAATCTACATCAATACTCTGAGCTAGTTGTTTGACATTGGGGAGGTTATACAAGTTTTTGCTGCAACTAGGTAGTTTTGCTGCAACCATTTCTGCTACAAGGAGTTTTTGCCAAAAAAACTAGTTGACTGTATGGCTATTTTGCCATTAAAAAAATGAGAAAAGCACAAAAAATGGTCATTAAGGTCTCAGGGGCTGATGTTGTACCTAAGTTCTTTACAGTATGAAAAATTTGCTGTCTCTTATGTATCTATACTACATTTATAGGTTCCATCACATGCCCAGTATTTATTTCACCAAATCCTCTAAGTCAGATTGTGTTCCAAATAACAAAACTCTGTCTCCATCATGTTCCCCTCTATCAAATAGGAAAAAAAAAATACATCATCATTTTTAAGAAACTTTATTCATCAGGATTCATAAACCCTTTTTAAGAGGTTAAGGGAATCTTGATTCTTCCTTTGTTTACAATTTCTAATCATATGTGATAAATTTGATAAAGATGGCATTGGAGAACAAATCTTGTATCTAAACTAGCTAATAATTGGGAATTAACACTCTCAAAAACTGTTATGAATTATTGGCAGCCTCTTCTATAATTGCCATAGTTTGGAAATCTTATGGTTTTGACAGCTGGGAGGATGATTGTACTCACTGAAGCATTCGCAAACTGATGTTATCATTGTATATGATAGCATGCGTCAGTTGAAATCAAACTTCAAATCAAGCTGTCAGCCAGTTATTTTGTCTTTTATGACAAAAGTGCATTAGGTCAATTCATTATGTAGTGAAAATGTTTGCCATGACAATATTCATGGCAAAGAACTTGCAGTATAGCTACTATAGATGAGTTATGTAATCTACCTAATCACAGTACATGTAGATGGATGTTCCACCAGTGCAAGTATTTAGTATAGAATGACTTCAAAGTAAGTGGATAAATGTTAAAACATTTGTGTGGTATAAAATACTAAACATAGTACTTTAAAATATTTAAATGTTATCAAGGATACTGAATATCTAAGTTTTCATCATGTACTATAACTCACTTTATAGTAGTGGAAAGTTGTTTTTAGATAGAGTAGATAATTCAGCATAGCTGATCAGTGGCAGTGTTAATATGTTTCTCTTAGTCATCTAAAAATCTCAGTCCTGGGGGCCTCCCTGGTGGTGCAGTGAGTTAAGATGCAACCTATGGAGCTATCCACAAACTCTGCAGCACGAGTTCAATCGCCGGCCAGGGAGCAACCCACATGATGCTGCAGACCTCTCCTGGCTCTCCTGCTGCTCCCCTCAGCAGTGTACTTTGGTCAATCTGCCTGTTCTGTTCCCCACTCTGTCTTCGGTGAATTCGCTCACCCTCCCGCGCCTCTAGACTGTACTCCAGCTCTTGTTTGCATAAATAAATAAATAAATAAATAAATAAATAAATAAATAAATACAAATAAATAAATAAATAAATCTTTAAAAAAATAAAATCTCAGTCTTTGTTTATATGGTTACATAATTTGCTTCCAACAAGAGTATAAGTCAGTAAAATTAACTCATTTTTTCTTCTTTAGTATTTTGGGAGGTTTTTTTTCTTTTTCTTTTTTTTTTTTTTTTTGGTTCTCAGACAAATGGGTGAAACCCAAGGGTAGTAGGTGGTCTGGTGTGTAGAGGATAAGCTTTGAAATCAGAGCTAGATTCCCCTTGTTTAGATTTCACAGCTCACTGATCCATGATCTCTTCTAAATTACTTTACCTCTTTAAGTTGCAGTTCACTTACTTAAAATGTGTTCAAAACACGGAGATGAGGAAGGTCAGCATTTAAGACAGTGGCATACAGTAAGTTCTAAGTAAATGTAGTTATTTCTCTTGGTTTTACTCCTGTAGAGTTTTAACATTAATGTGCTAATGGCAGCAAAGCATAATTGCATGATGAGAACACTGGGAGCAAAGTTTTCTGTGAGTTGGTTTAAACAAGTAATGTATGCAAAAAGTCATGTCCTCTGTGAATTTCCTTAGCTCTCGAGATGCAACAGCTAAAATCAGAGAGCCAATAATGCAACACATTTGAAAGCCAGTGTAGCATGAGACTGGACAAAAGGTGTATTATGTGAAAGGCTGGCTGCAGAGGAAACCAGTTGAAAAGTTATTATTCAACCTAAATGATACACTTGATATTGCATTGATTTATCTGAGAAAGTCTTGCTAAGGTATATATGTTACAAAACTCAAAAAAATTACTATCACACGCTAGATGACAGGGAATCTTCACAAGGAGAGAATTGTTAGATTTCCTTCCCAGTGATCAAATGGTCTCAAACTTTTGTTTAAAATGATTTGCAGGGTGATCAACATTTGTCTATTAGTTTTGCTTTAAATCACTCAGGACCTAATATAACATTTGATTTTACCATACTCCTTAAAAATGCTAATCATTTCTATTGCCTGTGCTAGCACACTTTTATCAGAGAAAGTTAAAAGAGTGATATAAAAATCTGCACATATCTAAAATCCCCTAAATGCCAACCTTTCCAATTCTAGTCATCCATTTCTAATACTATAGTTTTATGAATATACTTATGCACTCTAATTACTTTCCTAGAGCTTTAAGCTAATGTCAGGAGAATCATCTACTCATAGTACCTAATATTTATAACAGCCTTGCTATTTTCATTATTATTTCAGTTTATATATAAAGACACTGAATTTTGGGGGAGGTAAACTCACTTTCCCCAGTGTCATATAAAGAAGAAAAATAATTTGATCCCAGAATGTTTGACTCCAAACCCCACACATCTGCCACAATCAGCCACCACTCACTTAAAGCCTTTTCTAATCTTGCTACAATTTTCTGATTAGCTTCCCCTTTTGTCTTCAGAGTAAAGTTCCAAACTTTTCAACATTGATTTTTCTTTTCTTCAATTTCTCTATTTCCTATGGACACTGTTCAAAATCATCCTAAATTACTGTGTAATATATGCATTTCCTGTCTAGAAAACATTAGTGGCTCCTTGGGTGACTATAGGTCTCAGTTTACCAGAAGCAGTCTTGACTTTATCTCTGTTTTCCCATGTATTATCTTCATTAGCATTTTTCTTGAAATTTTTAGCAATGCATTATAATTAATTTTTGCATGAAAATGAACCAAACTACGTTCACAAGAACTGAACAATGTACTTCCAGCCTTTGCCATCATATCACTTAATAATTTGTGATATTCATGTGCATTGAACAGAATTCTAACACTTAATTTAACCTGATCAACTTCCTCTCTTTTCCTGATCATTTCAGTCTATTTCACTAAACTCTTCCTTTTAAGACAGCATACAATATGCACTCTATTAAAGGAAAAATGCTAACATAAAAGAAACAACACCTAACTTTGGTCTGTGGAAATAATGAGAAAAAAGTTGCTACTCCAGGTCTGTATACTTGTGTACCAACTATATAGGAGCCTGCGATGTGCAAATAGTCACAAGGCCGGCCCAATGGGATCATTGGAAAACTTTGTAATTGTCAGGGTAGGTAGATTAAGTGTTGATGAGAAATAAAGTCTGGACAGCTATGATGTGGTTATATAGAAAGAAAGTAATTTGATTACTCTCACTACAGAGATGTAGATCTATAGGTATTCATTTTAATGTTTAGTAATGCTTATTTTGTAGAATTATCTTGAAAAAAGCTATTTATCACCAGTAAACAATAAGAGAAATGAAAATGAATTTTTGCCATGCAAAAATAAGGAAACCTGTTGATTTACGAGATACCCCTTGGTTTGACAATTCTGCTTTGCAAATTATTCAGGAAGTCAATGCCTTAATTCGTCCTAAACATTTTGTTGCTGCACTTTTTCTAGGTATTTTAGCTTTAATTGTTATTGTAACTTCTCTTACTGTTTCTTCAGTAGCTCTGGTTCAGGAGGTTCATACTGCCCATCATGTCAATGATCTCACTAGAAATGTGTCTCTGGCTTTAGCCACTCAACGGTATATGGATCAGAAAATAGAACAAAAATTAAATGCCTTGGAAGAAACAGTCTTGGCTCTTGGTGAGGAAATTCAACTTATTAAGAGACAGATGTCAACCCGTTGCCATGTTCAATTTCGTTTTATCTGTGTGACCCCTAAGGTCTATAATTTTTCCCTTAATTGGAATCTTACCAAAAATCATTTATTAGGCATTTGGCAAGACAATGATCTTTCTCATGATATTTCCACTTTACAATCTGAGATTTCTGCTATCAGTCATTCTCATCTCTCTGAACCTTCGACTTCTTTTGCTCAATCGTTTGCTGAGTCCCTGCAGTCTCTCACTCCGTCTCACTGGCTTCACTTTCTGATTTCTTTTGGCATTCTTGCTCTAATGGTTCTTGTTCTTTGTGCCTGTCTTCCCATCACTTCTCGCCTTTTGGTGTAGACAATTTTTGGAATAAAACATGACATGTACGCCATGCAGCTTAAACTTAAAAATAAAGGGGGAACTGCGGCAGCCTCTGCCGCTGAACACCAGTGAACTTACTGGAAAGAGGGAGGCTTTCACTCAGACACATCAGAGTGAGTAAGACCCCCTTCCCCTGTGCGCTGGACTGGACAGTCAATGACGGGTAAGATCGGGGGCAGACTAAAGAAGGCACTGGCCAGCCTCATGTCTGTGACTCCTGACGACCTAAGACAGGCGCAGTCCCCGAGGGGCTTCATCATGATAAACTTTGGCGTTCAGATCAAACAAGGCACACATGCCTATAAGCCTAATTTAGGCAACAAGCCCGCAGTAATTAACCCCTCCTTTGATGGAAACAAGGCTGCTAAGAACGTCACCTGCAAACAAGCCTGATGGAATTACCTACAAAGCAGTTTTACCATTAATCAAATAGCCATTGTTTCAGAATAAGTAGCAACCTAGCAACCTGTCTATAATCATACTACTTTTTCACTTACTTTGCTTTTTCCTTATATGTGTACAATCAGTTTCAGGAAATGCATGATAAAGAAAATAGTGTGTGGCAATGGTAGTTTTATAATAATCATAATACTTCTCACATGAGAAAACACCATAAAAATCAAAAATGCTTACGTAGAGAATATATTGCTCGTGATTACTAAAAGTAGGAGGTGCCAGTAGGTAAATATTAATGCTTTCTGATCATTGTGGTTTTGGGATACGAATCAAGAAAAGCTAGCTTAAAGAATGCTGTTCAGTGTAGGCAAAAATGATTGTGTAGATTCAGTACCTGGAGATTGTTTACTGTGCCATGTCATGGAACAGCGATCACATGCACATGAATAATGAAGTAGATGTCTTATGCCTTACAAAGTATTTTATGCTGAGAAAGAATTAAATTGTATGAAATCATCTATTGTTGGAAATGGTATAAAAGTGTATGATGATTTTGAGCAAATTACATTCAGATCTTCACTCTTGAAGTGTGTCTGTCTGTCATTTATGCGCCGATTCCTTGAGCATCCTCACAGTTTCTCAATCCTGAGACAGTCCTGCAAGTCTACCGCTGCGTTAGTCCGCGGCACTTTAATGATAAAAAATTAACTTGCTGGCTATGAAGCTGTCCTCAGCCTCTGCAGTGGGTCTTCGAAACCGGCTGGCCACGGAGACACCCACATGGCATCGCAGACCTCTCCTGTCTCGTCCGCTGCTCCCCTCAGCAGTGTATTTCAGTCAGTCTACCTGTTCTGTTCCCCACTCTGTGTCTGGTGACTCCTCTCACACTCCTGCACATCTGGCTTGTGCCCTGGTTCTTGTATAAATAATAAAATAAATCTCAAAAAATAATAATTCCAAAGTAAAAAAAAAATATAACTTGCTCAAAAATGTATCCAATGATCCAAATTTAGGAACACAGTCATCACATGAGAAAGAGAAGACATAAATCTGTTAAGGAAATAGAAGTTTCTACTTCAAACATCAGTTATTTTAGTAGAATGTGACTGGAGTTGACAGTTTAACACATGCGATTGAAGAAATTGTGTTACTCAACATTCTATAAATCATTTCACTTAGTTCAAAGAATTTTCTTCTAAATTAATTTTGTCAATTGGTGACACCAAGTTTTCGTGGTTCAAATATGAAATGAATCTATGAATGTTATTTAGTTGACTCCATTCGGAGAATACAATCTTTTAAAATAGGTAAGTAAAGGAGGGCTTATCTCACTGTTGCCTGATGTTTCAGAAAAAATACCAGTTAATTCCAGTTAGAGCCCATAGCAGTTATAGGGTGCATTGCTCAGCTCTGCATATGAGTCTTCCATGGGTTGAGTAATTGAATCTGTGCTTCCTCAGATCCACTGTGACATTTGTGACAAAGCCACGCTCCCTAATTGCTTTCAGTCAATGTCTGAGCATGACAGTGGTACTGGAGCCAGACAATTCCTGCCTAAGGTAGGATGACTGTATTGAGCAATCTTAGCTCAGAGACTTCCCATTGACCTTCATGGGATTCTCCAAATTGTGTTGAAGTACAGACTGAAGCTCTTTCTAACCAATTCTCCATCCTTCACATTTTTCTTTCACAAATGTCAGATATGCTTTGTAACCTGTATGTTTTCCCTACTTTTGTTCTGTGCTTTTTTTTTTTTTTGTCCTTCATCAGTAGCTCCCCAACAATTCTCCTCTCTTCTATGCTAGCTTGCCTCGTACTTTTCAAAGGACCTAAGCTAAAACAGAGGTGATATTCTACCAAGAGATATAGAAGCTGTGGCTATCAAACAACCATTTTTATACATGTAGAAAATAACTGAACTATAATATGTTTGTGGAGAGCTGATATATCTTATGAAATTTTTCTTCATTTTGTTAACATGCCATTTCTCTGCTTGGAGATCACTAAAATTTTAGATTTATTTCTACTCTTGAAATTCCATGATTTTGCATTAAAATATCTATGTTGTATGAAAGATACTTTGTAGTTTCTATTTTATTAGATTAAACATGCCCTGTACAAAAACTGAATTAAGTTGGAAAATACTATTATTTTGTAGTCTCCAGAATTGCTAAAATATGTAAAAGTGTTGATAAATGTAATTTATTTGACATTTTTTCTTATGAAATATTTTCCAATGAGCCTAGCTTTTAAGGGAAGCAAAATACACTACCTATGAAAATACTTGGACTGAAATTGTTTTATATTTCAACATGAAGATTAGAATCTAGAACATTATACATTTAACAGGATGCTCTTAGCTTTCTAGGTAATTTGATGATCAATAGGCAATTTAATGAAAACTATTGAACATGTAGAGTAATATTAAAAAATGTATACCTTCAGAAATGTATAGTGGCATAATACAAGCATATGGTTAAATGGGAGATTATGTAGGATCTTTCTCACTGTTTGTTTCAGTGAAAATTGATTAAAAGTTTTAGAATCAAGCTGACACTCCTTTTTCTCCTCTCAAAACTCAGAAAGTCTCATGAAGTCTGTTTTCAAAAAAATATTTCAAATCCAGCAACTCACCATATGTATTGCAGATACCCTCGTCCAAGCCACAATTATGCCTCCTCTCTACTGGTGTAGTCAATTCCTAACAGGTTATCTGACTTTTAATATTTTCACTATCTAAACTATTTCGACATAATTCTTTAGAAAAGTGTGATCATTTTTAGTTTTATGTTCAGTCTTCCAATTGTTCCCTATATCAGAATAAATCCATAGTTCTTATACTGTCTCTAAGACCTAGCCTGATTTCCCTGCCCCAACTTCCTGATATAATTTACTGCACCCTACCTCCCATACAAACTGTACTGCAGCAACACTGTCCTCTGCAATATTTATAAAATATGCCAAGTGCACCTCTTTCTGGATCTTAAAACTAGTCCTTCTGGTTAAAGTGCTCCCCCCCCCCAATAGCTATGTGACTCCAAGTCTATTATTAGGTCTTTTAATTAGTTTGTCACTAACCACCCAATGTAAGTAAGCAGCTATCTCATACTTATTAATACAGCATACATATATCTATAGCTATATATCTACATATATCTATATATAGATATATACATACTATGTGGTTATATTCTAGCCCCTGCTTTGTAGAATGTAAGTTTCAAGAGAAACAGAAACACTGTTTCGTTCACTGCTCTATGACCAGAACCTCCATTTGTGTCTGGTAAAAGGAATTAGAGAAATATTGAGTGAACTAATGAATGACTTTATGATTATTCTTTTCTTATACAAACACCCCCTTAAGTTTCCCACCATAGTAATTGGTCTCTCAGTAATTTCGTAAGTTATGGGTAAAAATAGGTTTTAGGAGAAAATTTTCTGCTGGCTTCTTGCTTTTCTACACAT
This sequence comes from Talpa occidentalis, assembly GCF_014898055.3. Taxonomy (NCBI): domain Eukaryota; kingdom Metazoa; phylum Chordata; class Mammalia; order Eulipotyphla; family Talpidae; genus Talpa; species Talpa occidentalis. The sequence continues at coordinate 71,157,714 of NW_023604295.1, read as the reverse complement.
TTTGTGATAAGAGTAACTAGGCACTTTTATTATAGATTAAGCTTTCAATGATCTTTATAAACAGCCTTAGAAAACAGAAGCCATGTCTCCTAATGGGGCATATATATTTTTTTTTTTCCTGACAGAAAAATAAAGACAGTCTTTTCAGGACAATTTTCAGTCAAGTTATCTGTCCATTTAATAGGTTGGAGTTCCCTAAGCTCAGATTTCCTCTCGCTTATTATAATCCACTGCATGTACACTGACTTGACCTTCTTTGTATTTCCTTGTAGATATTGGAATTTGGAGAACTGGTGCAAATACTAACCTAACTACTGCAATTGACGTGAGTAATAGAGTTCTTTGTTTCTGATTCAGGAGTGTCATGTCTTCTATCATCCATGAAACAGAGTGAGGCTAACTTGTTAGCTTGCAAATAGATTAAAATCTCAAGCTTTTTCAATTATTGACAATAGCCTGGAGTAATTATCAGCTGCAACTGTTTTATATTTTAGAACTAATAAGATTATAACCCTAATTATTTGCATAAAGCTAAGACAAACACATCTTGATTACTAAACATCGTGGTCCAAGTTCTTGTGCTAAGACCTCAGGTGAGATATAAAGGTGAGAAATATATACTCTATGCTTTCAAATAAATGCATACATTATCAGGCAACCATTTATGCTCATGCACATTACAGAATGGCTATAAATGGAAAAAAGATTAGGACTGAGGAATGGACAAGATTTCTTGAGTCTTCAAACTGAGCTTGACCTGAAAGAATTAATTCATTGTGACCAGAAGGAGAGAGGGGAAGAAAAGATTTTCCATTTTGCCAATAGGAGAATTAGAAAATAGTCAGCATTCTTGTTTTACTAGGGTTGAGAGTACATACCAAAGAGTTGTGAGAATCTATAAAGAGTAGAATCAAAGAAATTTATAACTATGTTAGACATCAGTTATATTGTGAAAGATCACAAATGCTATTCTATAAAATTAAGAATGAATAATAGAAACTCATGAAATAGTGTGTGGGGGGGAAGGGCAGCTAGCTTATGTGTACTTGTGTTCTATTACACCATAGTTTTATTCTTTCATTCTTTATTTTATAAATGTGTAGGGTTAGTGAAAAAGCATCAGGCTTTTCTGCCCTCCCACCATTAGGATTGATGATGGATCCTTGCGGTTCTGAATGCATGCCTGATGGGGGGCACCTGGACTAGGGGGGTGGGCATATGTAGATGGGATTTTCCTGGGCTGAGGCTGGGTATATAAGGGCAGCGTCACGGGGTCGCCAGTCGAGTAGAGCAGAGAAGCAGAGACCACCAGAACGTAGGAGAGCCCAGACACAGTAAAGACTTGCTGGGGGCTGGGAGGCCTGCCAACCTCCTGGCCCCCCAGCACCCCTGCCTGCGTGTACCTGGTAAATCCCAATAGAAACCTGCAAAAGCCACTTAGGGCTCCAGGACTTATCCTTACCCTGTCTGCTCGGGTCATAGAGAACCTGCTCTGGCCTATCCTATACTACAAAATGGATATGATAAAACCAGCTTAGTTTTGTTGAGAGAGCACAGGTGTTCCTCTGGGATAAGGAAGAAAAACTAGAGTCACTTGTGTTTTGAAACGATTATGTGAAAAGTGATAATAACTCAGATTCATGAGAGATTCAAGTCAAATAAGGCACATGTGGTTAATAATTTGGTTTCATGACATAAAGAAGAACATGGATTGAAGATGATTTGGAGGCTTTCAACATAAGAAACTGAATGGGTGCTTAGGACATAACATGACAGTGAATATAATAAGAGCAGCATGTTTTTGAAGAGAAGGTAATGAGTTTATTTGTGGACTTATAGAGTTACAGATGTTGCCAAGTATCTAGGGAACAATATTCTCTAAACTTTTAGAAATGGAATTCTACAGTTCAGATGAAAGTTGAGACTTATAAATATAAACAATAGAATTGGGTTATCATTGACTGTGCTTTACACTTTTATTATCTCCTTATAATAATCTAAATTTTTTCATATGATTTTGCTCTTAAGATGTATAGTTGCACAGTTTTTTATTCTCTAATACTTAAATTGTTATATATGTTTCTCAGATTATCATTTTGATTGAATGTCATACTTTTTTTATGCAACTATTCATTGTCATTTTTCTTATCTATAAATCATCTATCTTATATCTGTTTTTACTAGATCTTTTCTTGGATTAGTGCATTTATTTATTTATTTTTAAAGATTTATTTATTTATACAAGCACTGGGGTACAGTCATAAATGGGGAGGGTGAGAGCCAGAGCAGAGAGCAGAACAGGCAGACTGAGGAAATACGCTGCTGAGGAGAGCAGTGGGGCGGCAGGAGAAGTCTGCGCTCCAGGTGGGACCCTCGCCTGGCGGCCAGGGTTGGAACTGGTGCTGCAGCTTCCCAACCCAGCGCTCAACTGCTGCACCACTGGGGAGGCCCGGATTAGTGCATTTAAGTGTTGGAGTTACACATTCTGGGTTATCACTTAAAATACTTAATTTTTAAAAACTTGTCAGACAACAAATAAAAATAAATGATTTATATTGTCAGACAATGTAGCTTATGTGGCTTTTTTCTTTTTTTTACCACTTTTTACATTAAGTATGATGGAATATTAGCAATTTCATTGTATTTAACACTGCATTTGGATAATTTGTCAAATTATTTTTTTGTGATGTGTACATTAACAATTGAGTACTTGCCTTAAGATAACTGTTATATATGATGATATGTACATGTACTGTTACTCTGGTCTAACTCCACAAATCTCCCAATATTAAGAGCAAGGGTACTTTTATTTTCTTACTCGGAAGGAAGGATATGTTGGCTTCAGGAAAAAATAATAATGGGTATATTATTCCAACTGGATAGCAGTTGAAAAAGTGAAGAAACCAACAAATCAATATATGCTGTGAAACTGAGAAAAGACTAAAATCTAAAGCAGCACATATGGTTGGTGACTACAAGTGGCAAGAAAGGGAGAATATTGCTGAAGCTGGAGGATTGGTCTGCATAAGAAGTTGGCAGAGCCGTAGATTTCACCACCACTCTATGTAGCCAGGAAACTATTCGCTAGTCCTCACTCTGAAAGGTTCCAGGTGTTTTAGTCTCTGAAGGGTCCCAGGGTTTAGTCTCTGGTGCAGACTCAGATAATGGGGTTCTTCACTGGGAGGGATAGAGTAAGTTTAAGTCTATATAATGTAAAATGAGCTCTCTATTCTTTTTCTCTGTTGAGTTCCCAGATCACTAATAGCCTGGCCTATGTTTCCCAGGTAATTCCCACTCATGCTCATGGAACATTTTATTAGCTTTTATGAGTCACCTTCTTGCAAGTGAAAGGCTGTTCAGGGGTCTCAAGAAATGTTGAATAAAGGATCTCAAAATATGGAATAAGTCAGAAACTGGTCCTTTGTATATTTACTCTTTGTTTTACTTGTCACCAGTACAAATTCTTTGTTGAGGTGTCTGATAAGATCATTTCCTATTTTGAATTTGTATAGTTTTTTTCTAATTGTTGAGTTTTATGAATTATTTGCATATGTTAGATACCAAAACTGTCAAATATAGGGTTTACAGGGCTCCCCAGTGATGCATCGGGTTCAGTACCTTGCTGTGAAGCTGTCCACAGCCTTTGCAGATTCCCTGCCTACCAGGGAGAAACCCACACGGTGGGACCTCTCTGCCTTGTCTGCTGCTCCCCTCAGCAGTGTCTTAGGTCCATCTGCCTGCTCTGCTCCCCGCTCTGTCTCTGGTGAATTCTCTCACCCTCCCACGCCCCTGACTGTATCCCAGTTCTTATATAAATAAATCTTTAAAAAAATATATAGGGTTTGCAAAGATTTTCTAACTCATGGCTTATTTTTTCATTCAGTATCTGTTTTTTACAGAGTAGATGTTTTTGATTTTTATGAAGTCTAACGTCAATTATTTCTTCCTTAGATTGTGTTTTGGTGTTAACAATATTGAGTCTACTTAAATATTGAGTCCATTTATCCATGAACATGTAATACATTTCCATTTATTTAGATCTTCTTTTATTTCTTTCATTTTGAGTTTTATAGCTTTCTGCATAGTAATTGTTTACGTAATTTGAATACCTAAGCATTTCGTTTGTTAATCTAAATTATATATACCTGTAGTTATTCACTGCAGGTATGTAAGAAATCAGTTGACTTTTTGTATTAACTGTGTGTCCTATAACATTGCATTGCATATATAGGGAAATAGTTTATTATTTCAAGATTTTTTTTTTCCATAGGGGTTGAACCCATCTATATTCCCATCATCTTTGTGTGTTTTTCTCCACATCCTTGCAAACTTATTGTTTCCAAGTTTTTGATAGGGACCATTCTCACAGGTGTGAAATATTGTCCATTGTGGTTTCAAATTGCATTTCCCTGGTGATATGTGATGATGAACTTTTTTTCACATGCCTGTTGGCTGTCTGTATATCTTCTTTGGAAAAGTGTCTATTTAGCTCCTTTGCCCATTTTTTTTTTCTTGATTGGGTTATTTTCATTTTGTTGAGTTGTAGGAGTTCTTTGTAGATCTTGGATATTAGTCCCTTGTCAGGTGCAGATATGATGAGCAAATATTTATTCCCAGTCATGTGTCTTTTCCTCATAAAGATAGATTTTTTTTTTTGCTGTAAATTTTTTTAGTTTGATGTGGTACTGTTATTCTATTTTGCTTCTCTTACCATTGGAGATGAATCCACAATGACATCACTGAATCCAGTGCCATTGATTATTTTCCCTCTTTTCTTCATATATCTAAATATTTTTATCTGAAAACTTATACTAAGAAGATACAAATGTTAGATAATAAATATTAAAAGGAGAATCTCTGAAGACAAATATTTTAGTCTTAGCAGAAGCAAAAATTTTAATTTAAGTAATTATTTCAATTACTTTCAGTCCATTGTGACTTTTAGCACTTTTCCAGCCCATATTTCTCTAATCCTAGCCTTTCCCTAGACACAACACACACAACTATGATCAGTAAGCCACACACATATGTAAAACTCTAAGGATATTAAAATTTATCTACAGTGAGAAAGAATTTAAATTTAAAAAAACCTGCATTTTTAAAATACCAGAAAATTATTTGGTGAGACTTAAAAGTGTGTTAAGGAAGAAGTAAATTAACATAGAACCAAAATAGATTATATTTCAAAAGAGAACAGTATTTTTGATTGCTATTAATATAAATTCAGTTTTTAATGGTGATAGGATAAAAGTTTGTTGTGTCAGGTCTTCCTAGATTGTTAATATCACTGTAACATTCTTTGAACAAGCAATTCCTTTTGCAGTCATTTAATGAGACCAGTCATAGGTGGAAAATAGAGCTGTTTCAAAAGCAGTCTATTTGCCATCATTTTCATAGTGATTACACCCCCCCTCGTCTTTATTCCCCTAAGCACAGCTGCAAGTTTAAGTAGGCAGGCAAACTATAATCAGCCACTTAGATCTGCTGCTGAATAACAGTTGTGTCCAATTTGCTTGTTTAGCTTCTTTTTCTAGCTTGATTGACCTTGATTCCCTCCTCCCTCAAATGTTCATGATGACGACATGACATACCAGATCTTGAGATATTATACATCAGACACTCCTCACACACACAGAAAACAAAATGGAGAGTACTGTAATGATAGTACATTTAATTTGCCATAATTTTTATATGTTAAAATTAATTACATCTCAAGGTGGTATATTTTAAATGCAACTTTCAATTTTAAGTACAATTGGTTTATTGGTATTTATTATGAGCATACATATGGCATATAGTAGCACATATAGCTATGTACATAAACATATATCTATATAAAACAGATATATACAGATATGCAGACTATATATGCTTATTTAGCAATTACAGATTTTGTATGTTTGTATTTTTATGTGCATAGTTTGTGTATTTATATAGAGAAAAACTATAAGACAGAATTTTTCTGATTTTTTTAATTATGAAAAAAGAAAGGAATCCTAAAGCAAAAAGCAATTGCTCTATGACACGGCATTTGACTTTCCAGGAAATTGCAGACAAAGAATGTTCATTCATTCTTAGTATAAATAGTAACTCAAACCCATTTTCACCTCCCTTCTCATATTGTAAAGCTGAAAAATGTTCAGTATATTAACTTATGTCAGTTCTAAAGACAGAAAAAAAATGTATTCTGGTAAATGTAGCTACAGAGGCTATGTAACACTTTTAACTTTATAACTTTTAAAAAAGAGATCAAGCTTTAATGTCATAGATGTTACATGTTAAATGGTATCAAAAGGGGGGTAAGGTCATCACATAGGTTTACTACATTTATTTTATCTATTAGAAAATTCCTTTATTTATGTAAGGGAGGGTGAGGGGATTTCTTATTTCTTTCATGTTACCAGCAATTTTTTTGATGTTTTATAAAATAACATATGGCATTTATACATTTAAATTATAAAGTGGTTTTAATAGTAGATGCCTGGATTTAAATTAAATTAACATCTCATGTCTTAGTATCAATTTTTAAATTTTTTTTTCTTATATGTGTTATTATTTTCTATATTTGAATATTACAATCTATAAGGGAAACTTTGGAGTTGTTTATTAAATACCAAGACTAAATCCTTTCCATAAACTCTTCTAACACATAAAAGTTCAGATAATCTGGAGGTGGTGCCTGACATTCTGTTTCTGACCACCTCCCAGGTCATGTTGATAGTATAGGCCATGGAGAAAATTTTGAATAGAAAGGTGCATCAGCTAACCAAATTTATTGACTTGTCTATATAGGTAATTCTTTTACAATGTTATATTAATACTAAATTTCAATTGTACTATGGGTCATTTCTCCATCATTGATCGGTTGTTGGTTTGTTCTATACTTGTTGATTTATGGCAAATTATGACTTGTATAGATTCAAATATTTCTAAAAGTTATTTTAAGAAAAAGTCTATTAGAGAAAACTGGTTAATATGTATTATTATGTGGCAACATTTGTGGTTAATCAAATGTTGAATTAGCCTTTTTGTTTTAAAGACTGATTACATGGGTAAAAAATAGTGGTGGCAAAAAATAATATCAATTAAATAATACACCTATTGAACTACAGATTGTATAATAGGCATTGGGGAGGAATAGGAGAAAGAAGTGGAGGAGGAGAAATAAAATAATTAAATAGCTGTCAAATACTATGTCAAAGCAGTATGCAAAAAGATTAAAGATTGTCCAGTCAGTGAGCTCTTTTTGGCAGAGTAGATATAAGGATATTTTGGTTAGGAAATTTGGTGGACATTATTTTGGATTATACTCTGCATTAGATCTTTAGGGCTATAATATCAAATGCCAATACCTTCTGTGATTACACTGGTATCAAGCTAGATATCAACCACCAAAAGAAAATGAGAAAAGCTTCTTCAAACATTGGGGACTCAAGAGCATTCTACTGAATGACTATCAGGTTAACAAGGAAATTACAGGAGAAATAAAAAAAATACCTGGAGAGAAATAAAGATGAAGACACAAACTACCTGAATATATGAGATGCAGTAAAAAATAAATAGTAGTAAGAATGAAGTACATAGCAATACAGGTCTACATCAAGAAATACCTCAATTTGAAAGGAACTAGGAAAAGAATAAGCAAAGCCAAGTGACTACAAGGAAGAAAATAATAAAAAAAAGGCAAAAATAAATAAAATTGAAATAAAAAAGACAACACAAACTATCAAAGAAACCATAAAAAAGGTTCTTTGAAAGATAAAGAAAATACAGAACTCTAAATAGATTCATTAAGAACAGGGAAAAAGCTCTAATAGAATGAAAGAGGAAAGAGGAAAAGTTATGGCATCACGGAAGTAGAAGTTCATGAGACTGTTATGGATATCTTCACTAATAGATAACCTAAAAGAAATGGTGATATTTTTAGAAGCATACATCCTGATGAAATTGAATCAAGAATAAAAAGAAAAAAAAAAGGACAAAACAATTATAAGCAAGGAAATTATGTACTAACCAAGTTTCCCAAAAAACAGTATTCCAGGAACATACAGTTTCATTAGTTCTAACAAATCTTCAATGAAGAAACTATTAATCCCAATCTCTGGAACACTGAAATGGATTAGTTCAACCAACGGATGAACCTGGAATTATGATATGAGATATAGTTGTACCCTTGCTGAACATTGGAAAGCGTAAGCCCTAGACATTATCTGAAGAGAGAAAGCAGTTATTTTAATTTTGCATTTAGTATTTGATATTATTTCAACATAAATTCATTAACATAACAGGGAATAAAAATGTCATTTTTCAGAGGCATGGACAATGAAAAGTATTCTGAAATTAAAGAGGGTTTAAGTAGAAGGTTTAGAAGAATTAATATTTTCTGCCTGAGTCAGTTTCCAGTTCTATTTCAAAATTAGACACCTGTCTTATTTTCAGCAAAACTCAGTTTAAATATTTCCAGTTATTAGAGAACCTGTTATTTGACAATTATAATTTTCATTTGTGGATATCTAATTATCTTGCAATATTTACATAAAACTAAAAATCTATCTGCCTGTAATTGTGAGTTATTGTTTCTAGTTGACCAGTAAGAAAAGATGAAGACAATCTTTTTCTTCTTAATCAGTTTTATATCAGTTTACTCAGTAAACACTAATCGGGTGCATTCTCTCTGTTAGGCAATAGGAATGCAAGAAAGGGATAGAGGAGAATTTCTGTCCAGCCGAACTGATAATCTCTTGTGTTAAACAAATACAAACAATGTAGCATACAGGATTATAGGTACCTCTTCTTTATTTTCATAACTGAATTTAAACCATTGTGTATTCAGTTGCTCTGGCCATAAAACTGGAAGTCCTTTTTTATTCAAATTTTGACCTCACATCTTTGTTAGTTAATTATTTAATTCTATTTAGTATTGTTTTTTGCCTAAGTTGGTGGCTTTTGCAAAGTTTTGCTATCTTTGTATTTTTATGCATTTTCCCAAGCAGCTTATTGCTGTGATTGTAAGCAGTGGAGGGAGGGAAGGTGAAGGAAAACTAATAAATTGCAGAGCCCAACACAGCATAAACCTACAGTTGTAGCCTAAAGAATGCCTACTTCAGTGGCATGCTTACTCGTTAACCGCACTTTTGCCTCATATTACTGTGTTCAATATGGTATTAGCTGCTCTGTCATCTGATCCTGTTGTTACTCACTTTACTTATTGTCAGACTTATAGGAACTGTCCTGTTGATTCTGGAACACTGCTTTTCGCTTTTCCATAATCTGTCTCAAAGGTCTTTCTAGAATGTAGCTGAGTGTGCCTTTATTTATTGCCATGACTTAGCAGGTGCAAAATAAGTTCCACATAAGCTACAAAACCCTTTATTATGTCTGTTTACCTGTCTAACTCTATTTACATGTTACATTTCTCTGTTCTCTTCTTCGGGGTCCTTATTTATACCAAGTCTTTCCCCAATCATCCTTCTTTCTGCAATATTCTTAATAAGTCCAATCCAGTAATAATGTTTCATTTAATTAAATAATGCCCTCAAAAATTTAAGTCAAGGGGCCTCCCCAGTGGCACAGCAGGTTGAGCGCAGAGCTGTGTGAAGCTGTCTGCAGCCTCTGAAGCGTGGGTTCAATTCCTGGCTGTCCAGGGAGATACCCACATGGCATGGCAGACCTCTCCTGTCTCGCCCTCTGCTCCCCTCAGCGGTGTTTGTGGTCTGTCTACTTGTTCTGCTCCCCACTCTGTCTCTGCTGAATACTCTCACCCTCCTGCACTTCTGGCCTATATCCCAGGATTTATTGTATAAATAAAATAAATCTTTAAAAAAATTTAAGTCAAGCAACATCAGCACAAACTTCTGGCATCATTTTGAAGCCATTCATTCGGTTGCTATTGTGCTTTGCAAACTTTTTGTTTCTTTGTTTTGGTAACATTTTATAGGCTTGCTCATCTCCTACACTAAGCTATAAATGTATTGACGATAGGAACCACACTTTGTTTGATTTATATCTTTGGTGCCTAGGAAAATGGTTAGCTCTCAGTGGACACTCAATAAATATTTTTTTAGATAATATTTGTCATCTTCTCAGAGAACACTGAAAAAAGGAAATCCCACAGTTAGCCACCTCTGAAACTACAAATATGTTTATACATGCACTCATTACACATTTTTTCCTTATAGGAAGCTTTTTATGAGCATTTTATTTTACTTTTCCAGCTGACTTTATCTTAACTTCTCTTTTTATTACTATTCCTTCTCTTAACCTCAAAGTAATGTGACTGGTTATATGACAGCTTTCACATCAGACAATTAAATCATTGTACTCTTTTTTCTTAACATCTATTTATTTATTTGTACAAACACTGGGTACAGTCAGAAGCACGGGAGGGTGAGAGAATTCACCAGAGCCAGAGTGCGGAGCAGAACAGGCAGACTGAGGAAGTACACGTTGAGGGGAGCAGTGGGTGCGGCAGGGGAGGTCTGTGTGCCATGTGGGACCCTCTCTGTCTCTGGTGAATCCTCTCACCCTCCTGCATCTCTGGCCTGTACCCCAGCTCTTGTATAAATAAAAATCTTATTTTTAAAAAAGCTATTCTTAATTGATTTTATATTCATCTCTCTGGGTTAATACTTGCTTCTGATATTTTCCTCTTCATCTGTGTCATTTATGCTGAGCTTACCTTCTCTATAGTGACTATTTTTTCCAAAGATTAATTTATTTTTTAATGTATTTATGCATACAAGAACTGGGGTGTAGGCCAGAGGTGCAGGGGCGAGTGAGAAGATTCACCAGAGACAGAGTGGGGAGCAGAACAGGCAGATCTACTGAAATATACTGCTGAAGGGAGCAGCAGGTGAGACAGTAGAGCTCTGCTGAGCCATATGTGGTTTAGCTCCTTGACCGGGGATTGAACTCCAGCCATTGCAGTGATAGCAAGGAGACCTAACCCCAGTGCCACCAGGAGGTCCTATATTGACTATTTAATTATAGAACTAATACATGGGTTTATACCATCTAGACTACTATTGCAATATGTTATGGTGTACGCAGTTAAGTATGTGTAACCATTTTTATTTCTGACTTCTGCTAGAATTTAATTTAGAGCAATGTTTCTCTAATTAGTAAATGTTAAATCAGCAGACTAGAAGAGAAGCTTTATTTTTTATGTCAAAAGCTAAATATTTTCCATTTTATTGTTTTAAATTTTTGCATTTATGTTCATCAAGTATATTAGTCTATAGTTTAAGAAAAATATCTTGGTGTTTGCCTTACAGAAAAAAGTGTTTTTCCCTTCAAATTTCTGGGTGATTTTATGATTTATTAATATTATTTTTCCCCTAAATTTTTTGTAGACTTCAGTGGAAATGTTATCAGGAGTTTTATTTCTTAAAAATAGTTTGATGGAAATGAATTTTACTAGTAAATATAAAATTATCCAAGTTATATATTTCTTTTTTGAGTGAGTTTTAGTGGCTTTTACCTTTGCATTTGTTTATGTCACTTAAACTGTCAAATTAGTTGTCATACTGTTTTTCATAATGGTTTCTTATTCTTTTGTCCTACAAAAATTTAGTAATATTACATGTCTTATTGATGATATTAGTAATTTATATCTTTTTCTCCTCCATCTAGATACTACTTTATCAATTTTATTGAGCTCAAAGGGCAATTTTTTTTTTACTTCATTGATTTTTTAAAATTGTTTTTCTGTTTTCTATTTCATATATTGCTGTTTTATGTCAGTATTTTCTTTTTAATTTGGTTTTAATTTGCTCTTATTTTTCTAGTTTCTTTGGAACTTGATGTCATTGATTTTAGACCTCTTTAATATAGGGTTATTGATATAAAATTTTATTTTAGCATTATTTTAAAAGTAATCCTCAAACTTCTATATATTGTTTTCTATGGCTTATTGTTCAAAATGCTTTTACACTTAACTTTGATTATTTTCTTTGACCAAATCATTTAAAACTATATTACATTTTTATTTTTTATTTATTATTATTTTTTTAAATTTTATTTAATTATTTTTAAAGATTTATTTATTCATGCATACAAGAACCAGGTTACAGGCCAGATGTCTGGGAGGGTGAGAAGGTTCAGCAGAGACAGAGCGGGAGCAGAACAGGCAGACTGACTGAAATACACTGCTGAGGGGAGCAGCAGGCGAGACAGGAGAGGTCTGCTTCGCCATGTGGGATTCTCACCGGCTGGGATTGAACCTGTGCTGCAGAGGCTGTGGACAGCTTCACAGTGCTGGGCACCACCGCCTGTACCACCAGGGGAGGTGTTTCATTTTTAAAAGTTGGTTTTTTTAAATGTAACATTCTGTAATTATTTTCATGTAGTCAATATAGTTTAGATGGTATTACACTTGCTATAATTTACTTTATATAAATCTTAGTAAATATTCTATATTAATTCAAAAAGGATATGTGTTCTACTCTTGTTGGTTATCATGTTTTATAAATATCAATTAGATGAAGTGAATAGCGTTCTTCAAGTCTTTTTTTGTCCTTACTAATCTAATTTTTTTCCAATTGATTTAATCAGTTGTTGAAAGTTTTTTTTTTAATAGTTTTTTTTTTTTTTTTAAGATTTATTTATTTATGTAAGAACCGGGATACAGGTCAGATGTGCAGGAGGGTGAGAGGATCCACCAGAGACAGATCAGGGAACAGAACAGGCAGACTGACGAAATACGCTGCTGAGGGGAGCTGCGGGAGAGGCAGGAGAGGTCTGCTCACCATGTGGGCCCTCACCCGGCCGTCTGGGAACGAACCCGCGCTGCAGAGGCTGTGGACAGCTTCGCAGTCTGGCTCAACCGCCTGCGCTACCAGGGGAGGCCCAAAAGTTTTTTTGTTGTTGTTTTTTTTTAAATAAGATTATACAAGAACCGGGGTACAGGTCAGATGTGCCGAGGGTGAGAGGATTCACCAGAGACAGAGTGGGTAACAGAATAGGCAGAATGACTGAAATACACTGCTGAGGGGAGCAGCGAACAAGGCAAGAGAGGTCTGCTGTGCCATGTGGGTCAGCAACCTGGCCTGGGATCAAACTCATGCCATAGTGGTGATAGTTATAAGCCTTAACCCCTATGCCATCAGGGAGGCCCTCAAATTGTTTTCTTGCAGGAAGAATATTTCTGTCATTTAATTGTAGTATTGAATCATGCACATTTAATGTGCTATTGATACACATAAATCAATTAATTTTGCCATCTTCCTATTATTTTTCCATGTATTTTTCATTCCTTTCTTAATTTTTCATGTATGTTCTTCTTAAAAAGCTTGCATGGAATTGATATTTTATATATTTTGTTGTTAATATATTCTGTTTTAAAAAATATTTATTTATGGAAATAACAGTGGTTTGCAATATTATATATGGTTTAAGTTACAGGATCACACCCTCCAATTATATTACCACAGCATGCATACCTATTAGCTTTTTAAGTATTTGACACAATTCTACAGTTAATGCATCTGAGTCAGTGTTATTTCTAGGTCATTATCAGTTAGTTGATTTCACTCTTAATCAGGGATTGTATTTCCTGCTTTTTTTCCAAATATTTTTAATTATTCTATTCAACTTCAGAGATTATTAGTTTTACCTTTTGGGTACTGTCATATTTTTTACCCCTATAAATATATTTATTTTATGCTTTGGAATACTGTTATTTGAAAACAGTGGGAACTTTTTGAGAATTGTTGTCAAACTTTGTTAAAATGGAACAAGAGTAGTCTTTATTCTCTTATTTTTCTTTCTACATTCTTATTACTGTAAAAATAACATTCTGAGTAGACTAAGTTTTGTAAGTTACAAAATTTATCTACTCTGGCTTTTAATAACAAGCTGTTCCCAGTCCTTCCTATTTTATGGGGAGAATGGCTGCATCTTCTCAGGTAGTTCTTGGGTGGTTCCCACAAGCTCATGCACTCACCATCACTAGCCAAAGGCTCAGAAATGTTCCCTGAATATCTTTGTGTCTCTCCTCACTGGTATTCATTCTTGCTAACACTAACCCCAAAGGCCTTTATGCAAACTTATCTTCATAGTCTCAACTCAGGAAAACCACAGGGTTTCATCTGTAATCCCCTTCCCTGGATTACAGCACAGAAGTTCTCTCTAGGCAATAAGGCAGGACAACCATAGGACTCTGTTTTCAGTCTGTCAAAGATTATTGTTTTGAATTCCTGATAGCTAATCCTTGAAAAACATGTTTTAGATATAGATTTTTATTTATTTCAAATGAGAGGATATAGTAAATTCACTTCATGTTGCTCTGTGTTGGGCAAAAGTAGAAGAGGAAAAATGACTTAAACCAGGAAAGTGAAACTTATACAACCTTGCAAAATTTGGAGTAAGATCAGAAAAGCCATTTCTAAAATATCTTAAAATGCAAGAAATGTTAGTAAGTTTCTTTTAGTGGTGAGTTATCTACACCACCTTAGTGAATGATTTTCCAGAGGAAAATACCAACTTGGAATCTAAGGAAAGTAAGGAAAGTATATTCTAGATATGTTAACTGGTTGTTCATAATAAGCTATTTCCCTTGAAAACCAGGAAAACCATTGTAGATGAAAGTAACTTTCTCACAGATGCAATTAGAGAAAAATGACTGTATCCAGGCAGTTGAAATCTTTTTCTCTGAAAGATCTCATTAGAGAAACTCTCACTGGGTATATCTAATGCAAAATAATAGTATAAAATATTCAGAACAATGTAGTTATGGGCTTCTTCCCTACAAATAGACCAAAACAAGCAGGATGATGCCAAAAAGACAATGGAATATCTGGCACCATTACTATTTTTGTAAATGAAGCATATCATATTTGACATGTAGTCAGAGCTTGGTAAATATTGAATGAATGGATGAATGAATGAATGAATGGAAAAAATAAGTGATTGTAAGGGTTGGAAGTTAAGAGATTGAAGAACTTTTGGAACAAGGAAACTGATAGGCCTTATGATACTCAGCATATCTTATTTTACCTGTGAATAAAATGGCTCCTTCATTCATCTTAATCAGAGTATAGATTATCCACTTGACTTGTTAGCTGTTCTATACACCTGTAATATTTTGTCTCAAAAAAACTTAAATTAATGATAATAATATTCTATGGTTTGTAAAGTGTTTCAATAATGTAATATATAGTTAATAAGTATTGTGGTATTTTAATTCTGATAGTTACAGAACTAACATAAAAATAGCAGTGACCTATTATAAGAAGGCTCTATATTTTGTTTTCTGGAGGGAGTTTTGATGTATATGTTATTGAATAGAGTGTATAAATAGTTACGTTATACTGATATCACTGCACTGGAAGCACTTGTTTTCTTGTCTATAAACCACAAATCAGAATTTATAATAGAATGTCTCAAATCAGTGACTCATAATTCCAAATCAGAAAAATTTCAACAACCCAGCAAATGGTTAAAAGTGACAATACCCCTGTTGTTAGGCCATACTTATTAGCCATTTTCATTATTTTGGATTAAATCAAGTGGCCAAGATAAAATATGTTCACTGAAATTGCCTAATTTAACTAGATTGTCTTTATTAACAAGGCCCTATTAAGTGGTTTCAGCTGTAATAGCATTTGAGTTCCATTAGGTTTTTCAAGTGATTTAGAAATTCAAATTATTTTAAAAAATTAGATGTCAGGGTGGTGGATAATTAGTAAATACAAGGTTGAAGTTGCAAATTTATACTGAGTAGTGGCATTGAACAGAAACATTGGGTGTTGTTGAAGTACAAACATGGAACTGAGAAAACACTTTTAAAGCCACTTACTATTTGGCATGTGTAATAGAAAATATTTAAGCATTTAAACATATGCTCCTTTAGCAAGATATTAATGCAGTAATTAAACTAATATTGTTCTTTGTAAAGGCAGTTAATATGATAGTTATTTTACTTATATAACTACATAAGGAAGCTACTAATTCGTTTTAATGAACAATTTCAACACTAAATTCTTAAAAATATAGCTGATATAAAAATGAACAATATAATAAATAAACCTTCATATATACTCTTTGATTTACTTTTACTAAGGTAACATTGGTTTACAATACTTTATATGATTCAGAGGTATAGACATACATCTTCAGATATATGCTACCTCAACCAAAGTTTATTCTTTTTTTTTTAAGATTTATTTATTTATACAAGCACTGGGTACAGTCAGAAGCACTGGGGAGTGAGAGAATTCATCAGAGCCAGAGCAGGGAGCAGAACAGGCAGACTGAGGAAGTACACTGCTAGGGGAGCAGGGGGTGTGGCAAGAGAGGTCTGCGTGCCATGTGGGACCCTTGCTGGCGACCGGGTGTTGAACCGGTGCTGCAGAGGCTGCAGGCAGCCTCGCAGCCCAGTGCTCAACAGCTGCACCACCAGAGAGGCCCCCTAAGCTTATTATTTTTACAAATAGAAGCAAAATAGAATAAAAAGAAAATTCCTCACTCTTATAATGATAACTATAAAAAATCCAAACCTAATACCATCTTTAATTGTGAAGGAATGTTCTCCAATTGAGATTAACAAAAATAAAAAAAATGAATAGAGTTTGAGGACCTAATGTAAAACACCATGTCTACTGTTAACACTGCATTGTAAAAGTGAAGTTTGCTAAGAGAACATAAATATTCTCACCATGAAAGAGAAAGAAAAGGATGCTTATGTGAGATGATGGATGTATTAACAAATAAGGGGGGGATCCTTTCATAATATGTACTACTTTCTATGAAAGGTAGAATTTGCTTTCTACACCTTATAAAGAAAGTTTCTTCCATTATAGCAGGAGATACTCTAAAGCCCACATCTTTTCTTACTATCATTGGACTGCTAACCAAATGTGACTGAAGCAAGTCAGGAGATGAGTAACACATTTCTTACTTTTGGGAAATGCTGTGGAAGGTTTGGGGCCTTTGGATTCTGAAGAAAATCCTATTTAGTGTGACATTTCAAAATATGTGTTATAATTTATTCATGTTTATTTCAAGCTTTTAATGAATTACACAGCATTGAAGGAAGTTTAATGTTGGATATGTCCCTATTGTTGGAAACCAAGAACCCCAAAGAAGAGCAACATCAGATTCAGGGAAGCATATCCTGAGACCAAAAGAGGCAAAATGCAAAATACAAAAAAAAAAAAAAAAAAAAAAAGAGCATAGTTGCAGACAGTTTGTAAACAATTAAGTATGTAGTGCAGCATTTCAGATCACTGTGCCTTTATCTTCAAAGGAAATTTAACTCTGAGGTTAAGAGCCTTTATTTAAGCATTTTTTCCCTTATTCATTCACTTCACTATTAAATTTTAGAAGGTTTTTAGTTTTACTTAACATTATCTTAGCATTTTATCCTAAAGAAATAAGGCACAGTATGGGGAGAAAGCTGTACAGGTAAAAATATTTGCCAAGTAAGTATCAATTACAATTGTTAATATTGGGAGAAATAAAATTGTCCAAAAATGGGAAATTAGGAAGTTAATATCATCTCTTGATAGCATATTTGCAACCATTAAGAAATGGTTGTAGAAAAAAAAAAAGAATTCACTATGCAGCCTCTGTAAATACATCAGTAAATTTTTATTCTAAGTGAAGAAAGAGCAACAAAATGGAGTGCAATGACAACAATATGTACTGCAGAAGAAAATGACTAGAAATAACATACTAAAATGAATAGGAAGTATAATAGTAGAATGGTTGGGCTATAATTATTTATATCATTTTCTTATAGAGTCCTAATTATGTTTTATAATTAAAAAAATTAAAAAAATAAATTAAAAGAAGAAGAAAACAATTTTCTATTTAGGTATACTGTAAGATGCGCAAGCAGCAAACATGAAAAGATAATTGAGAAAATCTAGCTGCTCAGACAAGACTGTGAAGGAAATATGGTGTTTTGTTTGTCTTTTAACTGAGGATGTCTATTCTGTCAGGCTAGCTAAATTGCATGATTTACTGAGGTGGAAAGTTAAAACACTATAGTCCAAGATAAACATATTTTCTAAGTTGGGAATTTTTATTTTTGAAAAGAAGGTATAAGACAAATTCAATTTTCTATGACCAAAAATTGTTTTCATTCTCTGCAAATCCAACAATATCTATAGGGATTGCACATCCTACATCAATTGTGGCAGCAGTCTCACCAGGGTCCTTGGTTTGATGAAAGTCATTTTATGGTACTTAAGTGATTAGCAAAACTCCCACCCTTTACAAACTCAAACAGTGTGCAGTATAAATAATACTTCCCAAATCCATATATTTCACACCATCCATAGCCTCTCTATGAATTTCCTATCAAGTACTTGAAGGTCTTCATTGAAAAATCCAGTCTGAATCTTTAGTAACAATCCACATCAGTGCATTAATTTTTAAAGAAATTTTCAACCCCATTATTTCAGTGTTTTCTGTATATATATATAGCTTGGGACAGGGAATATGTATAAATATTTATGACTCTGGTAGATTTCAATAAACAGCAGTCTCTGTCAGATGATCAATTGGTAGACCTAATGGTGAAAGAAATAGAGAAGAAACATTGGTTACCATGATTCACTCCATAATTTATGCTATAGCTAAAGTAGTATTAGTAGTAATAGTGTGGCATCTGTAGTATATTTATTTTACAGATCATAAAAAACAAAGAGCTTATAATTAACTGGTTTCAGTAGCACACGAGATGGAGAACAGGGGCAAAATGAAGCTAGGGTAGGCATGAGAAATATCTACCCTATGTCTTTTCTTAAGTTACTATATAGCTCCATGAAATTACTCTGTATATTTTGATTTTAAAAAGAAATTTTAAATGATAACCCATTAAAAAGGTAGGAAATCCCTATCTTAATGCAATAATCATCAATTTCACTAAGACATTTTTACATTTAGAAAATATTTCATATTCTGCTTATTGATATGATAAAATAAAGTATTTGATAAGGTAAAATCTAGTCATTAAACATTCAATGTCTTTTAAATGTATGGTTTAAAAATAAGTTCTTATATCTGACTGAGAAATGTGATGTCCGGTGTTCAAAAATCCAGTGTAGAATCTAAACTTATATTAGTAAAGGTCTAATTTTCAGGGCAAGAAAAAAATAGATTTCATCAACCATTTCAGAGTCATTGTATTAAATTTTGTAATGTCAAATCCTATCCTCAACATCAAATAGAAAATAGGGCAGGGGGTTTTAGATTCACTATTTGATTAATATTTTCAAGATGCATAAAACATATTGTTTTCCTGGTGGTTATATTCCAGAATCTTGGTCAAGGTGGTTAGTTAATTTCTACCAGTATGCCACCTCTGATGGATTCAAGTACACTGTCATAGGTTCTCATATTCTAATGTTTCTAAATTATCACATCATTGAAATGGCAGGCAGTATCATTGGTTATTGTGCCAAAATAAACTGAAGTTTATTCAATATTTGAGACTACTTGAAGACATGAAACTCATACTGAGACTTGAACACCATTTATAAATTCTACTGATCGGTTATGTATGCTTTGGGTATAACATTGCATTTATTCAACAAGTATCCACTAAATTTCTGTGTTAGTGTGATAGGTAGTAGTCTGTAATAAATAATAAATTTATTTATTATAGAGCATGTAAGTTTCCTACCTTCTGCTTTGTTGGTTTATTTTTAATTTCTTTGGCTAATACAAAGGTAACATTCATTTTCTGCAGAAAGCAATTTTCATTGATTTTTTTCACTAATTGTTGACACATAATTGCCTTTTTTCAGCTACTGCCCTTAATTTTATATGTTGTGCTTAGGATTTTTCCAATGAAGAAATCATCTAAGAATTCTGGGAAAGTTGAGACAGTCCATCTGCATTATCCCTAAGCTCATTGTTTCGGTTACCTATTACTTTGTTACAAATTATTCCAGAATTTATTTGGGCTATATCAATAATATTTATTTATTTTGTTCTCACATCTGCAATTCTGGCAGGGTTCAGTGAGGAAAACTTGTTTCTCTTCTATGTCACACAAGTTAGACTCAGCTGAGTTGGAATATTTATTTGTAAGTGGTTAAGTTATCGTCAACTGGATATTTGCAGTCGACTGGGACTCTTGGTTGGAAGCTTTAGTTTCTATGAGCCTATCCATGGGCTGCATGGTCTTATTCCAACATTAAATCTGGTTTCAAAATAGTGGTGCACAATAATAGCCATACAACACCTGAGTTGTTTGTTATGACCTAGTAGTAGCTGTCCCAGAACAACACTTCTCACAAATTCTATAAAAAAAAATAAGATCTCAATTGGAGAGAAATTGACCTTATTTAATGATGTGAGAAAAGCAAATGATTGTTTACTATATCAGTTTAAAACATATACCTAATGTATTTTATGCCTACTTCTTAGCCTTGTCTTAGATATGATTCTGAATCAATATTTTTGTTTATCTTTTTATTTTTCCTTAAAATCTGCAACAAGTTTAGGGATACTGTACTGATTTATGTCTTCCCTCAACCCTGTTATTGTTTTTTCTCTAATATAATTTAAATTTATTAGGTTAAAGCTTTGATAATAAAGTCATTCTTATTCCCTACACTTTCTAATTTTTCCTTGGTTTACTCTAGAGAGGGATTTGAGCTATTCTTCCACCTTATCTCAAAGTCATTACCACATGACAAAACCGAACATTATTTTTATCTGCATCTGGATCATCTTTTTAGTTTTTTTTTCTTTGTACATTATAACTTTTTTTTTTCTCAGTGAAATAGCTATTTTAATATAAATTAAGGTAAAATACACTATAAATGCAAACTGGAGAAGATGCCTCCACATGCCAGAAACATGGAGGAATTTTACATAAGATTTTTAATTTTTTTCCTTTGGTAAAATTTATCCCAATTTATTTAATTATTTTTTCAAATTTTTTTCATTTAAATTTTATTTTTATATCCCCCATACAATTACAACCCCCTTATTTTGACACCAAGCACTCCTTTCCCCACCCCTCACCCCCATAGAGTGTCTATGGTTCATAGTTGTTTGTTGATTTTGATATTTTCTTTCTTATAGTTATTCTTTTTCCTGGTCCCTTATTTAAGTTTTCTAGATTCCTGCTACGAGTGAGACCATCTGGTATTTTTCTTTTCTTTCTGGCTTATTTCGCTGAGCATGATCCCTTCCAGCTCCATCCATGTTGCTGCAAATTGCATGTGTTTATCTTTTTTGAATGCTGAGTAATATTCCATGGTGTATATTTACCACATCTTCTTGATCCAGTCATTTATTTTTGGGCATTTGGGTTGTTTCCAAAGCTTCACTATTGTAAATAGTGCTGCTATAAACATAGGGGTGCAGGTGCTCTTTGGAATTGATGTTTCTGTGTCCTTTGGGTAAATACCTAGGAGTGGAAGTGCTGGATCATATGGAAGCTCTATGTTTAGTAGGTCCAGAAATCTCCACACAGCTCTCCATAGTGGATGGACCAGTTTGCACTCCCACCAACAGTGCAGGAGAGTTCCTTTTTCTCCACATCCTCACCAACATTTGGTGTTGCTAGTTTTTTTAATATGTGCCAATCTCACTGGTGTGAGATGGTACCACATTGTAGATTTGATTTGCATTTCCCGGATTACAAGTGATGTTGAACATTTTTTCATATGCCTGTTGGCCATTTGCATTTCCTCTTCAGAGAAGTTTCTATTTAGCTCTTCTGTCCATTTTTTCACTGGATTATTTTCTTTGTTTTTTTTTGAGTCTCATTACCTTTTTGCAGATTTTTGTGATCAGTCCTTTATCATTAGTGTTGTGTGCAAAAATGTTCTCCCAGTCGGTGGGGGTTCTCTTTGTTTTTGTTATTGTCTCTTTTTCTTTGCAGAAGTGCTTTAATTTGATATAGTCCCAGCTGTTTATCTTTGCCTTCACTATCGCTGCTTTGGGTGATGTGTCTGTAAAGATGTCTTTGATGTGCATATCATGTAGTGTTTCGCCTATATTTCCTTCTATGTATTTTATGGTTTCAGGTCTTATGTCTAGTTCTTTAATCCATTTTGAGTTGGTTTTTGTGCATGGTGTTAGGTAGTAGTCAAGATTCATTCTTTTGCATGTAGCAACCCAGTTTTCCTAGCACCATTTATTGAACAAACTTCCTTTGCTCCAATGCATATTCTTTGCTCCTTTGTCAAAGATTAGTTGACCATAAATCTGTGGGTTTATTTCTGGATTTTCTATTTGATTCCATTGGTCTGTGTGTCTATTCTTGGTCCAATACCATGCAGTTTTGATGATTATGGCTTTGTAGTATAGTTTGAAGTCTGGGAGTGTGATGCCTCCATTCCTTTCTTTTTTTTTTTTTTTCAGGAGAACTTTGGCTATTCAGAGTTTTTGGTGATTCCATATGAATTTCATCAATAATTGTTCTATTTCTTTGAAGAAATAGAAATTTCATTGAAATTTGACATTGAAATTTTTATTGGAATAACATTGAATCTGTATATTGCTTTTGGTAGGATGGCCATTTTAATAACGTTTATTCTTCCAATCCATGAGCAGGGGATGCCTTTCCATTTCTTTGTGTCTTCTTCGATTTCTTTTAACAGTGTTTTATAGTTTTCTTTGTATAGGTCCTTTACCTCTTTTGTTAGATTTATTCCTAAGTATGATTTTTTTTGTTTCAATAATAAAAGGGATGGTTTTTTTGATTTCTTCTTCTTTAGATTTATTGTTTGTGTATAGGAAGGCTACTGACTTTTGTGTGTTGATTTTGTATCCTGCCACTTTACTGAACTGATTGATGAGTTGAATTAGTTTTTCTGTGGATTTTTTTGGGTTCTCTATATATATCATCATATCATCTGCAAATCGTGATAGTTAGACTTCTTCTTTTCCTATTTGGATTCCTTGTATGTCTTTCTCTTGTCTTATTGCTCTGGCTAGGACTTCCAGTATTATATTGAAAAGCAGTGGTGAGAGTGGACATCCTTGTCTTGTTCCAGATCTTAATGGGAATGCTTTCAGCTTTTCACCATTGACAATGATACTGGCTGTTGGCTTGTCATAGATGGCCTTTATGATGTTGAGGTATGTTCCTTGTACCCCAAGAATTTCAAGAGCTTTTATCATGAATGGGTGTTGCACTTTGTCAAAAACTTTCTCAGCATTTATTGATATTATCATATGGTTTTTATATTTCTTTTTGTTGATGTGTTGGATAACGTTGATTGATTTTCGGATGTTGAACCATCCTTGTGTCCCTGGCATGAATCCTACTTGGTCGTGGTGAATTATCTTATGGATACATTGTTGGATTCTGATAGCTAAAATTTTATTTAGGAATTTTGCATTAGTGTTCATTAGCGAGATTGGCCTGTGGTTTTCTTTTTTTGTGTTGTCCTTGTTCGGTTTTGGTATTAGTGTAATATTGGCTTCATAGAATGTGTTCGGTATTGTCCCTTCCTTCTCAATTTTTTGGAAGAGTTTGTGAAGGATAGGCACTAATTCGTCTCTGAATGTTTGGTAGAATTCATTTGTAAATCCATCAGGTCCTCGGCTTTTGTTTTTGGGGAGGTTTTTGATTACCATTTCAATTTCACTGCTTGTAATTGGTCTGTTTAGGTGTTCTATTTCTTCTTTATCTAGCTTTGGGTGATTGTAGAGTTGTAGGAATTTGTCCATCTCCTCTAGATTGTTGAACTTGTTTCCATATAACTGTTCATAGTAGTTATTGATTATTCTTTTGATTTCTGCTGTGTCCGTTATGATTTCTCCTCTTTCATTTATGATCCTGTTTATTTGTGCTTTCTCCCTTTTTTCCTTTGTGAGCCTGGCTAGGGGTTTGTCTATTTTATTGATTTTTTTCAAAGAACCAGCTCTTGGTTTCATTGTTCTTTTGGATTGTTTTTTAGTTTCAATTTCATTTATTTCTGCTTTTGTTTTTATTATTTCTTTTCTTCTACTGGTTTTGTGTTTTTTTTTTTTTTTTTGTTCTTTTTCTAGATCTTTGAGCTTCGAGATTAGGTTGTTTCTTTGAGTTCTTTCTTGTTTCTTTATGTGAACCTCTATTGCTATATATTTTCCTCTTATTGTTACTTTTGCTGCATCCCATACATTTAGGAAATTGGCGTCCTCCTTGTCATTCAATTCAAAGAATTTTTTAATTTCTCCTTTGATCTCCTCGTTAGTCCAGTGGACTTCCAGTAGTGTGGGTTTCAATCTCCATGAGGTAGGAGAGTACCTTGCCTTCTTTTTATGGTTTATTTCTAGTTTGATGCCTTCATGGTCAGAAAAGATAGTTGGTATGATTTCAATCTTGGTGTATCTGTTGATGTTTGTCTTGTGCCCCAGTATGTGATCGATCCTGGAGAATGATCCATGTGCGCTTGAGAAAAATGTGTACTCAGATTTTTTTTGGGTTTATTGTTCTGTACATGTCTGCTAAGCCCAAGTGCTCTAGATCCTTATTTAGAGCTTTAGTGTCTTTATTTATTTTTTGTCTCATTGATCTAATAATTGTTGATAGTGGTGTGTTGAAGTCTCCTACTATGTATGTGTTTTCTCTGATGTCTGTTTTCAAAGATGATAATAGTTGTCTGATATATTTTGGTGCTCCTTCGTTTGGTGAATATATGTTAATGAGTGTTATTTCTTCTTGAAGTATTGTCCCCTTGATCATAATGTAGTGACCGTTGGGGTCTCTTTTTACCTTTTTGAGTTTGAAATCTGTTTTATCTGATGTAAGTATAACTGTTCCTGCTTTCTTTTTCTTTCTTTTTTGGTCCATTTGCTTGTAGGATTGTTTTCAATCCTTTAATGTTGAGTCTATTTTTATCTTTTATAGCTAAATGTGTTTCCTGGAGACAGCAAAAGGTTGGGTCTTGTTTCTTAATCCAGTCTGTGACTCTGTCTTTTTATTGAAGAGTTTAGTCCATTTACATTTAGAGTTAATATTGATATGTTAGCATCTGTATTTGCCATTGTGTTTGTCTTTCCTTTGATTTTATTTATTTATTCTTTTAATAACTTTTTCTTTTGGCTTTCTTTCATTGTTATTCATCCCTCTGAGGTTCTGGCTTTAGGACTCCTTGCAGTATTTTTTGGAGTGGGGGTTTAGTTGCAATGAAATTCCAGAGTTTCTGTTTGTTTGGGAAGGTACTTATTCTTTCTTCATAGAGGAAGGAGAGCTTTGTGGGATAGAGTATTCTTGGTTGGCATCTGTTTTCTTGGAGTCTGTTGACTATGTCCCTCCATTCTCTCCTTGCCCGTAGTGTTTCTTCTGAGAAGTCTGATGTCAGTCTGATTGGTTTTCCTTTGAATGTTATCCGTTTCTTCCCTCTTGTCAGCTTCATTATTTTCTCCTTGTCTTGGATTCTTGGGAGCTTTAGTATTATGTGTCTTGCTGTATTTTTCCTTTCGTCATGGACGTTTGGTTTTCTTGCTTCTTGTATATCAATTTTCAGCTCCTTCTTCATGTTTGGGAAGTTCTCTTCAGTTATTTCCTTGAATATTTTCTCTGCTCCTAGGTCTCTCTCCTCTCCTTCTGGGATTCCTATAACTCTTATGTTTCCTTTCCTCATGGAGTCAGATAGTTCCTTAGGTCTTACTTTGGTCTTTTTCCTTCGTACTTCTCTTTCCTTTTCTGTTTTAGTTCTTTTTATTTCTGTGTCTTCCAGAATACTTATTCGTTCCTCCATTTCATCTATTCTGCTTTCATTGCTTTTCCCAGAGTTCTTTAGCACCTCCATTAATTCTTTGATCCTGCATTTCTTTTACTTCCCTCTTTAGGGATTCAATTTCATTTTTCTGAGTGTTGTTTTCCTTAATGACTTCCATCAGTTTTTGCATCATGGCAATTTTAAGTTCTTTTTCTGGAAGGCTCAGAAGTTCTTCCAATTCACCGTAGTTGCGAGCTGGTGGGTGTTTTTTTTTTGTTTGTTTTTGTTTTTGTTTTTGTTTTTTGTGGTGTGTCTTTTTTCTGAGGCGTTGCTACTTTGCTTGTAGTTTTTCTTTTCCCTGCTGCCTGTCTTCTTTTTTGCCTTATGAGTTGGGACACTGTGTTGCTGGTATTGGCTGGCATCTTTTTGGTGTGTTCTTTGGGGAGTTTCAGAAACTGGCAATCCAAACAAGTCAAAAACTGTTATGCCAGAAGTCTTGTGAGGCAGTGGTACTTTGAGTATGTTAATGGTCACTGTCACAGAATCTCTCCTCCTTCTGTGTTAGGTTACAAATGTGCAACTTAAAGTCCCACAGACTTCCCTGGATATGGGGCAGCTTGATTGCATTCTAGGTTCCAAATCTCTGGATCCTCCTTTGGGCTCCAACTTACTGCCAGATGGGACCGGGCTTGTGGGGGCCTTCAGCTCACCTCTGGATGCGCATGGAACCTTCTCCCTCTGGCTCCACGGGGAGCCTTCTGCCAGATTCAAGCAGTCTTTATTGAAGAAAGGTCCCTGTTCTAAAATGGCGCTTTGGAGACAGGCACTCTCTTCAGCATCCCCAGCCTGCCCTGGCCATGGGTGTCTGCTCCCCCTCTGGGTTCGGACTGCTGACCTGAAGGGGCCTGGCATGGGCAAACTTCCCAGCTCACCTCTGGCTCCTCCGGGAGCCTTCTGACAGTTTCAAGCCGTCTTTACTGAAGAAAGGTCCCTATTCTAAAATGGCATTTCGGAGACAGACTCACTCTCCCACACCAGGTCAGCCATGGCCATGGGTGCCCGCTCCCTCTCTACACTTGGCCTCTGATCAGAAGGGTCCAGGCGTGGGCAAACTTACCAGCTCACCTCTGGCTCCTCTGGGAGCCCTTTGCTGGTTTCAAACAGTCTTTATTGAAGAAAGGTCCCTGTTCTAAAAAGGGGATGCAGGTACACACTTCCCTGCACACCTAGTCTGCCCTGACCTTGGGTGCCCGCTCCCCCTCTGGGCTCAGACTGCTGGCCAGAAGAGGCCTGGCTTGGGCGAACTTCCCAGCTCACCTCTGGCTCCTCCAGGAGCCTTCTGCCAGTTTCAAGCTGTCTTTATTGAAGAAAGTTCCCTATTCTAAAATGGAGATTCGGAGACAGGCACACTCTTCAGCACACCCAGTCTGCCCTGGCAGTGGATGCCCGCTCCCCCTCTGGGCTTGGACTGCTGGTCAGAAGGGGCCTGGCTTGGGCGAACTTCCCAGCTCACCTCTGACTCTTCTGGGAGCCTTCTGCTGGTTTCAAGCAGTCTTTACTTAAGAAAGGTCCCTATTCTATGGGGTGTTAGTTTTTTTTTTTCTGGTCACTAGGTGGCACCAGAGATCTATCCTAGTGTCCTTGGGGAGCTTTTTTTTTTACCCTGTGGGACACGGGAACAGAGTGGGAGTGGTGGGGAAAGCCTCAATGGCTTTGGGGTGCTGTGTCTGCCTTGTGCCCCACTGTTGTGGGGATCCCACGCCCCAAATTTCACGCCCCACATCTCAGTTCCAAAGCCCTCAGGTCCAGGACGCGGGCTGTAGCCCAGTTCAGTGTTCACAGAAATGGCGCCTTTTGCACCCCGCTCCTGTGTCCAGGCGCCTGGTTTCTGATTACTCAGTGAGGGACATTGACCTCAGTGAGGGCCCCCGCGTGTCTCCCCGCAAGCCTAGGTCGCAGGCGCGGGGACCTGGGCAGCCGCGCTCTGCGTATCCTTTTCCAGCGTGCTGCTTCTCCATGCAAGATTCCCGGACAGCCCGGGGCTGTCTGTGGGTCTCCAGGAGTATCTGTTTTTCTCTAATGGCGCCTGGAGCCGTTCGCTCACCTCCCGGTGAATCCTGCAGTGTTCTCCACAGCAATAGTTCTTGGGGTGTGGTGGCTGAAATAGTTTCTTTCCACTCACGGTCCCGCTTCATGCGGAGTTTGTTCTTGTTGGTTGCTTTAGTTTTTTTTTTTTTTTTTCCTCCTTCCTGTTGGTGGTAGAGTGCTGACTTTGTGGGTGGGGATGGGTAGCAGGGTTCTGAGCTTTCCTCCCTCTGGTCCTCTTTTATGGCCACTTTCTTCTTTGGGTGGTTTGCTGGAGTCTCCCGTGTATCTCCTGTGTCCCAGTTCTCACCGGGACCTGCCGCTTTTCCTCCCTATTATTTATTTATTTTTTTTAATGGGAGATCTTACTCACAGCATTTCCTTGCCACTGTGTTGATCCGCCCTCCGGAATTTTTCCATTATACCATTTTGTTTATTGTTTTCTATACTCTAATTTTTGTCTTGAATGAAAATTACTTTAAATTGAAGATCCTGGTCTAAAGTTAGAAATGTGGATCAACATTCCTTCCAAACCCTGAAGAAGCCATGGTAGTATCAACAATGTAGTAAAAATGCTAAAACTGAGGGGAAAATAGAACAATCATCCTTCCTCACCCAGATTTTCTGTTTACTGAGCATTTATCTAACAAACCATACACATTTTTTTCTTTATTTTTAACAGAGCTGTTTTCATACAAAGTCCTTATAGTTATTTCCTGTTCTAAAGTCATAGTCACCTACAGGTTTTAAATCATTACTTACCAAACTTTTGTGTTATTTTGAATGCATACAGCTATAGACGTTCAGTCTTTCTCTATTTGTGTGAGACGGGAACATTAGAATTTATGTTTGTATCAATATTTTGACTTAAATATATAGTTATTTTGTTATTATTAAACACAAACTGATGTGGTTGCATGTGTCACTCAAAGCATCCTGAGAATTGGATGGATGAGGTTTTGAAAATATAGAGAGACTGACAATGATACCCCTACACTTTTATTTGTTTTAAGTGTGTTTTTAAGTATTATGGCTTTCTGGTATCCAATATATTTATATTTGTTTTATTTATTTTAATGAAGTTATTATCATAAAGTGTTGATATTGCCTAAAATTATTCCTCTAGAGAAGTTTCACATTGAATTACAAAGTTGAACATGAAATAAACAGAACTAATAATTCACTAAATTCTAACTAGGAATTCAGCCAGCATGTTAAACAGACATACATTTTTAAAATTTTTTTTATTTATAGTTTTTACATCATTGTGTATACCCTGCAAAATCCCCACCACCAGTTCACCCATAAACCATCACCGTAGTCCTTATGCTCTTCTCTCCTCTGTTTTGATCCCTTGTCCTTCCCCTCTCTCACAGAATGCCTCATATCCACAGTTGCCTGCTAGTTTTGTTGTTTTATTATCATTATTATTATCATTGTTATTGTTATTTTTTTCCTGGCCCCTTTTTTAATGAACAACCTTCTTTAGGGCTGCTTCTCAGCAGACATACATTTTTAAAAAGATCATGTGAGAAAGCCAAATACCAGATGATTTCACTCTTATGTAGAATATAAAGAAACAAAACAATGGGGTAGACAAAAATATAATTAACACTAGAATTCTAACTATAGAATTTACGTCACCAGATGAGAGGAGATACGGTAGGAAGCAAAGCGAGAAAGGAGCCAAATGAACAATGATGGAGGAGTATGAATGCGTTAGTGTTGGGTGTGGTGTGACAGCATATCAGTAAAGGTATGAACCAAACCCCTAAATCTTGGTGTTGTAAACCAATATTGCATGAATAAAATAACACAATTAAAAAGCATAAATGGCAACAGCCATTTGATCCTGAGCAGTACCTTAACAGTTTGAAGTTTTCTATCTAAATACAAAATAGAATATATAATACCATTCTTATATGGTCATCGGGAGGATTAACTGAGATAAAAGATGCAAAGTCCCTAAAAAGATTTAGTATTTCACCAAAAATCAAAGATAATTGACCTAATAAGAATTCAGCAATTGTAGTTCTCAAGAAGGTTTATTGTATATTTTTATAACCATAAAATTTTCTTTCAATTTAATGAAATGTATAAAGCGCTGAAATTAGATTTTTTTTCTTTGTAAGAAATATAAAAAGTAGTCTGAGAAGCAGTAGGATAGGCAAGACACTAACGGAAGTGGAAGAGCTCTCAAAATCTAAAGGGGGATATAAAACTGCCCTTATAGTTTGAGAACATATTTTGAATTTTGGGTACAAAAATGTGAGACTTGAAAATTAGTGTCATTGGACCATTCACACATTTAAATCCCATTTCAGAGTCAATGAAGGAAAACATTCCTCTTATTCAGACTATATGCTAAGAAACTATTTCTTATGTTTAGCTATATTAAGATATCCCAGATCATTTATAGTGATGAGACTTGTCTAAATAAATAGAGGAAAATCTCCTTTAGTATACTATTCTTTCTTTCTGTGAAATGACTTCATTGGAAGTCAAGCTCATTCTAGCATAATATGATGCAATTAACTTCAGACATTCAGACTTTTTCTTGTAGTGTTTTGTCATTATGGTTATCAGAATTCATGAGAACAGAAGTTGATTTCTTTGTATTTCGGAATGCCTCACTTCCGTTCTTTTGTGGTTCATGACTACCTCTCTCTAAGAAAAGTTATGCTAACAATCTGAAATGCAGATGTTCCCAATCACTAAATTTTCAGATCAATAATGATTGCTTGATCATTTCTGAACACATTCTATGGGCTGCTTACTCAACGAAGTACTTTACATGACATTCATTTTCAATCCTTCTCCCTTCCACTTCGTATCATGAAATAGTGCCTGAGGCAGATAAGTTTGTTCACAGGTAGTCTATTTTGAGTGTCCTAAGTGGAAAAGCAAGGTGCAGGAGAAGGGAAAGTACAATGTGGATGAAAGGCAGTTTCCCATAGAGGTGGATTTGAATTTTATGTTACAGTGCATAATTAAGGTTTAATCCCATTCTTAGAGACCTTTTGGGGAACTCTTCAGAATGCATCCCGGAACAGTTTTTCCAAAAGAGTGAGAAACTGAAGCATGTCACTGGTTGTTAGCTTCCCTGTATCTCCAAAATGAGCTGAGATCTTTTCTCCCTTCCAATAATATTGATGTAATTTCTAGCGAGTTTTCATGGCAGCTACTTGACTGTATCTCACTTTTCTCATTTGTAAAATAAATTAAAATAATTCCTTAGTTCATAATTCTTTTGTGATAATTAAATGAGTCCTGAATCTGAAAGACAGGAAATACTATAAAGTTTTAGGTACTTTAAATTCTATTAGTAGTCTAGTAATTTTCAAAATGCAATGCCACTTTCAACTGAGGAAGCCAGCATTCTAGAAGCCTCAAAGCTAAATTTTGAGTTTCTGAGTACAGGGGATTATGGTGGCATGTTATTTCATTTTTCTCACTGCCCAAAAAGTGCTTTGTGTACCATGTAGCACTGCACCTACAAAAATAAACAATCCTTGTCAAACAATATTTTCAAAACTGTGCTCTTAGTAATTATTGCCAGGTAGAGTTTAATTGGTATATAATTTACCTGGAAGACTTAAAATTTTATTTTAACATACAAGTTTTATAAAACACCAACAATTCACACTGTACTCTGAAATAGTTTTACATAATATTTAATATAACTCTACTACTCTGTTAATTTAAGCATAACTACAACAGAATTACAGATTCAGTGCAGTGGGATGATCATAAAATTTCTCATACTCTTCTCAATAGTTTTATTTCCCAATTTATTCTTTGAAAATCCTTAAGCTATTATGGTTGGAACAGTAATGTTCTTGTATAGTACATAATGACTTTCCTTTTCTGAAAGTCTCCAAATTCTTCTAATCTGTTTTTATGTGTTTTACACTGGGGGCATATTTTCTTATACTAGGATTCTTAATGTTATCTGAGAGCACAACATCATTGCAAAAGAGTATTTTCTTTCTTATATTGTACAGTCAAATTGCTAAATTCCTGCTTTGCTTTTATATCCCAGAAAGGGTTAATGGAGCTGTAGCAGTATATATCTCTTTTGATTTGTGTATTGTGTCCTGATACAGTGTGCTTTGCTATATTCTGGTGCTTACATCAACATTTCACATCAATAAGGATGTTCTTGTTGTTGTTACATTTATTCATTCATTCATTTATTCATTACGTGGTTCATGGAACTTCCTAATTGATGTCTGTAGTGAAAATGACTGCCTCTTTGCCAAAGTACAGGTTTCTTGGTTGTCCTGACTAAAAATCTTCATTGACAGGCTATCTCAGCTCAGTTACTGTT
This sequence comes from Talpa occidentalis, assembly GCF_014898055.3. Lineage (NCBI taxonomy): Eukaryota > Metazoa > Chordata > Mammalia > Eulipotyphla > Talpidae > Talpa > Talpa occidentalis. The sequence continues at coordinate 71,125,680 of NW_023604295.1, read as the reverse complement.
TAACCCTGCCATTAATCCTATCACTCCTGATATAGAGTAGGAGGCCACTCTTGTTTTTAGCAAGTACTAGGTGTGTGTGTGTGTATGTATATATAAGTATATATGTGTATAAACACACTGAATAAATTATTATGAACATTAATATATTTATTTCCATGTTTAGAGTATACCGACAACTGAAACAGGATAAAATATTCAAAATTACAGTAGAAAACAGTATAAATTATAATGAAGAATCAATGCCAGATATATTTAAAACTAAGACATTTAAAATTGGTTTAAGGAAATACATATATAGTCATATGTTTCATTTATTTTTATATATTTTTATGTTTTCAATAAAGTTCTCTGGATATTTTATCACATAATGTCTGGTTTAGCAATATGAACAAAATGAATGTAGAGTTTAATAGTTCCTACTTCTAACTGCTGCAGCTTAAAACAATAGTCATTTATCAGTTTATGACTGAGTCACCTGATGCTTTTTTCATTTTGATTGCGCTCACTCATGAGTCCATGGTCGGTGTTATTCTGTGTAGTAACTCTGTTAATTTTGGAATGTTATATTAGATGCTGGAGCATCAAATACCTTTAGGTTAGTCTGTGATTTTATCATTTGCTGACAATTAAACCCTTCTCTACCACATCTCTTATCCTCAAAATATAAGAGATCTTTTTGGCCTTGTTAACTTTGGTAGTAGCCAAGTTCCAAGAAAACATAAGATTTTTAAAGTCCATGTTTGGAATTTCACATATTTTATTGATCAAAGCAAACCACAGAACTAGCCTATATTCAAGAGATGAGTAAATATACTATTTGTATTGATGATGTGTTTTAAAAGTTACAATGGATAGCCTTTTTCCTGGTCCCTTATTTTTAGGTTTTCTAAATTCCTGCTATGAGTGAGACCATCCGGTGTTTTTCTTCTTCTCTCTGGCTTATTTTACTGAGACTAACTATAATAAAGAAAAAATCAAGATCAACAAGCAACTATAAACCAGAGACACACTGCCGGGGTGGGGGAAAGGTGGGGAGAGGAGGAATTAGGGTCAAAATCAGGGGGGTGAAATTGTATGGGGAATATAACCAAAATGAAAATGCATACATTGTGCAAAAATGAAAAATGATGTAAGAATTATATAAAAAAATATAAAAAAATAAAAGTTACATTAGAACTGGCTTTAATACTAGAAGCACTGAGGTATCTTTAATAATCAGTCTATTACCATAACTTTAAGAAATCAGTATAATATCTGTTTCATAATTTGTATTGTCTTCTTTGGAGAAATCTAGTAAAATGAAATATTTTAATTTCTTGCTTAACCTTATATCTGATTTTTTGAAAGTCTATTAACTAGTCATTAGGCATTTTAATTTTGGTATTCTGACAAAGAATTTATATTAAAAATTAGCAATTTGTACAGTATAAGAAAGAAAATACTCTTTTGCAATGATGTACTCTCAGATAACATTAAGAATCCTAGTATAAGAAAATTTATATGTGTGTTATTAAAAAGGAGGTAAAATTATATATATATATATATAACTGCTGGTTATTTAAGTCTGTTTTCTTCAAGTTGCAGTAAGGGGACCTTGAGAATACATGAAGATTTTGAAAGGAATAGGTGGACAAGGACAGTCTTAAGGGAGTCTGTCTAGATAATTGGCCATAGTAGAAAAGTTCAGAATTCAGATGTATTTTGAGTGGCAACATACACAGCATTATCTCCACAAAGAACTTATGGATTACTGGGGGAAAAAAATCCAGTATTTCGTGTAGCTGCATAGCCTTACCCATTGTTGTCTCAGCGTCATTTTGGAGGAAGCATAGTAAGAAATGATTCTAGGATTATAGATGTATCGTGTAGGGTTTATGTGCCTTAGTGATTTTGCACTTAGGAAAACATCAGTGAATGAACTTTAACAATCTTATGTGCTAGGAAGGAGTTGGAAGATTTAACATTCAGGCAGCACTTGCCATGTTAGACCCCTAACTCTACTTGCCAAATTTTCTCATTTTATTTTCACAATAATCCTAAGCAGTTATGACCTACAAGTTACCAATGAGAATACTGAATGAGAAAGGCTAAATGATTTATTTTATGTCATGCATCTATCAAAAGTTTCTAAAATTTAAGTCAGTTTGATTTGTTCCATTTAGATAGAAATGATATTGAGTAGCACTTGAATTGAGTAGAAATTATTCAGTGAGACAAGTTGGGATACCATTAAAAAATCCAGATTAAATATAATGACGATTTCAGCCAAGAATGTATCTATGAAAGGAAAAGAAAAAAAGATTGTGGCATAGAATTTGGTATGTCTTTTAATCTATTTCTGTGGGACCTGGAATACTGAAACCCACAAAATTAATTGAAGTAATACTTATATAGAAAAGTAGTGAAGTTAAAAAGAAGTTTAAAAATTAAGTTAATTCAAATTATTTTGCAATATTTCTACAATTATGGAGTATTGTTATTTATTCTTGTCCATTCAATTATTTTACTTATTCTGCAAAATCCCTTAGTTACTTTTGCCATCCTATATATAAATACAGAGATGCATTTCAATATGATTTTGGAACTTTTTCATAGAAAATGTATATTTATGCAAAGGTGTCATTTGACTTTGTCAGGACACTGTAAAATAATCATGTGCAGCAATATTTCATTCATTTTGATAAGGTGAGAATGGTTTTTATGCTTATTACAAATGCTTATTCAAATAAAATGTTTTCTTCTTCTTACGTATGTATATACAACAAATATTTTAAGTGGGTACAACAGTCCTTGCTGAAATTGATTGAAATCAGACACACGCCGTGATGCAAACCAAGCACTTCTTTTAAATTTAAAATTGTTTTCTCATAGGATAAGTAATATTTTACCCCTGAAGGATTTTGTTTTTTTCATTTGTGTAAAGACCAGATGAGTCTCACCGGTCATTCACAGTTATGAAAGAAAGAAAGAAACAAACAAACAAAAAAACTCTCTTCAGAGGTGAGATATCCTTTTTTTTTCAATAGAAAACAAATTATTTGCTTGGATGGAAACCTTTTGTATAGCAGTGTAATTGCTGATATCTGTGGGGTGTCTTGGAAAATGAGATGCTCTGTCTCAAGGAGTTATAACTTATCCTTGTGCATAAAATCTGAATAAATAAATGGGAACAGAACTCAGAGTTCCTTGCAGAGAAGAGATACATGAAACACAGCTGAGTAATCAGGACTAAACCTTAGGTGTTAACAAGAGAACATGATAAAATTGTCTCGTAGTAGATTAGATTGGTCTTTTTGTATATCAAATACATTAACTTTTCCCCATATTTTTAATAAAAAAATTGATTCTCTCTGACCTCTATAAAGTTGATGATATATATGTAGATTAAAAAGGAGCCAAAAAGTTATAGTGAGTACTTTTTTCTCCAGTACTAATTTTTAATCTCAGAAAACTATGTAATAGTGCAATATGGATAGGTCTTACCTAGATATATAATTTTCTATCTAGTCCATTTATCTCTATAGATATATACACATACATGTACATTCCATTGTATACATGTTTATTTGTATAAATTTGTATATGAATGTGTGTGCATGCATGTGCATGTATATGCATTTGTTTGTATATGCATATGTACACATAATGTGTATGTATACAATAGAATGATAATCACACTCAGAATTAAAGGCTCAAGAAAAATTGAAAGTAACAGGCTATTTATATAAACTTATTTTTTTGTTGAAGCTTATGAAACACTTTGTAAAAGACATGGATTTATCATTATCAAAGCATGGCAAAGTATTGGTGATTTATATAAATAAAATCTTTTAAATTGAAAAATGCATAACAATGACTTAATAAAACAAGATAAAAATTTGGAGAGGTCAAAAATAATTTAATAAATATAAAATAAATTATGTAAATATTATTCTTTAGTTATAAGTAATAAACTCTGCTAAACTGAACATTTCTTAATAGTACAATATTAATAAAAATATTAAACTGTAAAATATTAAAAAGGTTTAGGATATTGGAATTTAATCATCTTTAGCTATATTATTTTTTGCTTATTTTTTAATTCAGGCAATATTGATTTACTACATTGGAAATGATTTAAAGGTATGGGATCACCCTCTTTAGGTGTTGTTAACATATCTCACCCATCACCAAGACACTCATAGAACTCCACCATAGTCCATTGCACTACCTCTATACTTTGTTCTTTGCCCTCCCCCTTTCCCTCTGGTAGCTTCCTCTAGTAGCTTCAATTCAAAAGTCAGATTTGTAGGGTTTGTTATTGGTTTGAATTTATCTGCATTGCAAATATAAGTGACGTCATCTGATATTTGTCTTTCTCCTCCTGACTTATATCACTTAGCATAAGCCCCTCCAGTTCCATTCTTATTGGCACAAATGGCAATATTTATCTTTTTATAGCTAAATATTACTCCATTGTGTATAAAAACCAATTGTTCTAATTTACTCTTCTGTCTTTGGACACTTAGATTGTTTCTATAACTTGGTTATTGTATATAGTGCTGCGATAAACATAGGAGTAGATATATCCCTTTGCATTAGTGCTTTTGCATTCTTTAGATACATATGTAGGAGTGGTATTACAAGATTATATGTTAAACATATTTTTAATATTTTAAGAAATCTCCACACTCCTTCTCCATAGTAATTAAAACATTTTAACTGCCCAACCTGTCTACATGTACTATATCCTCACTAACACTTGCTGTTTTTGGTCTTCTTGATATGGGCCATCCTTTATGTATAAGGGATTTTTTTTCTTATCCATTTTTTGTTAATTTTTATGCATAGTGTGTGAGAGTGGTCTAGTTTCTATCTTTTTTGGCTGTTCAGTTATCCTAACACTGTTTATTGAAGAGCTTTTCCTTTCTCAAACATATACTCTTAGTTCTTTGTCATAGAGTAATAGTCCATATAGATGTGGGTCTATTTCTGGGCCCTCAATTCTATTCCATTGGTTTATATATCTATTTTTGTGCCTACAACCATACTTTTTGAATTGTTATAGTGTTGTAGTATAGTTTTAAATCCAGGAGTGTCATATCACCATTCTTCTACTTTTGCTTATCAGGATTACTTTGCTGTTCTGTCTCATTTCTAGACCGCTGCATATATGATATACTCTTTTTCCTGGAAAAAATGTTCATCTTCCTTTCTTCTCTTTTTTTCCATTACTAACCCTTCCATGGACTAACATCCTCAGGTCTTAGTTTTGGTATTACATAACTGGGAAAATTTTTATGATTTTAAAATTCTATTTCTATCCAAGCCTTGTTAAAATTCTATACACACATATCAAATAGTTGATATGCCTAGATTTCCAACTAAATAGATATTTACA